>NW_015547734.1:61196-85109 GCF_001515605.1 Sinocyclocheilus anshuiensis
ATATTTTTCCTATTTAAAACTTGACTCTTCTGTAGTTACATCGTGTACTAAGACCGACGGAAAATGAAAAGTTGCGATTTTCTAGGCCGATATGGCTAGGAACTATACTCTCATTCCGGCGTAATAATCAAGGAACTTTGCTGCTGTACCATAGGTGCAGCAGGCGCAATGATATTACGCAGTGCCTGAAAATAGTCCCCAGCACGCTCCCTGTGCAAGCAGGTGGTCACGTTGGTTATGTTGATGGATGTTAGCTTATTTTCAGGCACTGCGTAATATCATGGTACCATGATTATTACGCCGGAATGAGAGTATAGTTCCTAGCCATATCGGCCAAGAAAATAGCAACTTTTCATTTTCCGTCGGTCTTAGTACACGATGTAACTACAGAAGAGTCAAGTTTTAAATAGGAAAAATATAGAAACTCTTTGGTCATTTTTGAGCGAGATGCTAACGGTAAATGCATAAATTATTATTATTAAATTATTATATTAATTATTACATTATTATTATTATTAATTATTACACATTAGATTCTGACTTTAAAAGTGGTATGTTAACTGACTCGTTCTGGTGTTAGAAGCTGCACTTAAAATATCATAAAATTTTACCATTAAATTGACTAAAACTGAGGCTGCGGTTTGAGTTTAAGTTTAATTTCTTTTGTTTCATTACTATTCTTGATATATTAAAGGGATAGTTCACCTAAAAAAGAAAATTCTGTCATTAATTACTCACCCTCATGTCGTCCCAAACCCGCAAGACCTTCATTCATCTTCGGAACACAAATTAAGATCTTTTTGATGAAATCCGAGATCTTTCTGAACTACAAGCAGAAGACGACTTCGTAAACATATCTGAAGATTTCGACAGAGAGGATGACTTGCAATTTTTGGTCCAGCCTTACTTATTTGAACCAGAATATACAGATGAACTAAGAGATGGACGTCAGAACGGCGGCTCCTGCGTCAGCAGCACCACATGCATGCGTCACGGTACTCTCGTGAACGCGCATCGAAGACTGACGCAGAAGAGAATTAATTGTTGAATAAAGTAATTATTTTTGTTTTGCTTTCACACAAAAAGCATTCTCATAGCTTCATAAAATTATGGTTGAACCACTGATGCCACATGGACTATTTTAACAATGTACTTTCCTTTCTGGTCCTTGAATGTATCAGTTGCATTGCTGTCTATGCAAGATCAAAAAGCTCACAGATTTCATCAAAAATATCTTCATTTGTGTTCTGAAGATGAACGAAGGTCTTATTGGTTTGGAACAACAAGAGGGTGAGTAATTAATGACAGAATTTACATTTTTGGGTGAGCTATCCCTTTAAATTATTAATGGCAAATAATCTACAATTATCAAATAATCAATTGAATCATTAACATTCATTGATCATTAACAACCTGGACCGGATTAAACATAAATTTGTAAATAGAGTCCAAAATTTTGTTCTGTTGTTCATACAAAGCTGTCTGGCTGCAGTAGATTCTGAATATAGTGCAATTATAGTGCAATTGGAGCTTTTTTGTAATTTCTAGTGCCTGACAGAGCCTGGTCCCTGCATGTGTTTGCTGGATAGCAATGAGCTATGTAAATGTCATAAAAAAAAATTATTTTGTGTTTCATGAGAAAAAAAAATGGCAATGAATCCAGAAAACAATTATTTTTTGGAAATATAAACATATATGTCATACTGGCAAAAAGTCTGATTATTTGTTCTAAGGAAAATAACTTAAAACAATTAAACAATTGTCAAAATAATAACATTTCCAGGGGTGCACACAAGTGGTACGCAGGTGCGCCCAAAATAAAAATTGCGCTGTGTAAATAAGTTCAGACCGCTTATTTGATCAATTACAATTTTAGATCGACAAACTGTAATACTGTATAAGATTTCTATTCGAACTGTGAGCATAAATCTAGGCTATCCGCTGCCGTTTTCAAAGCACAAAGCAAAACTGCCATTTCATTCACTGATGCTCTTCAATCGGCAGCACTTAACCCACCAGCGCATAAACTTACTTGCCAACAACCCACCAAAATAAAAGCTTGATGATTTTAAGTTTGAAAATGATGAAAAATCATTTAATCATTATTAATGCAAAAAACATAAATATTAGTATTTTATTTTTAAGTTTACTATAAAATAATTTTATTTTTATTTAATGCTCCTTTTTATTTTAAAATATAATAGTATTATCACACTTTATTACTTTGTTTATTATTTTATTTAAATAATATTATTGTCACTATAATTTGTTTTTAGTTATATTTAATGGGTCACACTATGTGCAGTGTGAGGACCAAACCAAATCTCCAGGTGCTCTTTTGAGAACCAGGCTAAAAAACGTATGTGCACCCCAGAAAATGTATAAGACTGATTATATGGGATGAAATTAGTCTCAAATTTACTAACAAATGCATGCAAAATTATCCATGAACTTGATAAATGTGGCAAATGTATCTTACTATCCACAACCAAATGTCTGTCAACTTGTGTCTGTGAAATTCAGAATTACATGTATGTGCAGCGGTTTGTACAAATAGAGACATGTTTGTGAATACAGATCTTTTCTTTTGCATTAGTGTATCAGAATTTCTGCATGCAACAAGTAAGATGTGCATTTGTGGATCAAGTGGCACACGTGCATTCGTTGGCATCATTTCTGAGTCAATCCTATTTGATTCATTTGGATTTTGAGACTTTCTTTTCACAGTTTTCAGCATTTCACAACCACTCACAAACAACTACCAATTAATAAGACCCAGCGCTATTCATTAATGTCTGCACATCTATCCATCGATAAGAAAAATTCACAAATGTATCTTACTATCCACAACCAAATGCCTTTCAACTTGGGTCTGTGAAATTCAGAATGACATGAATGTGCAGCATTTTGTTCAAACAGAGACATGTTTGTGAATACAAATGTTATATTTTGTATTAAAGTATTTTGTATAAAGGACCCAAATAAAATAATATGAACGCAGTCCAGTGGGGGCATGGGAAGGGGGAGCAATCGAACTCAGGTTTGGACCAGGCAAGCGAACCAAGAGTGAAAGCGCCCTTAAGTTTGCCAAACAAAATTATGACAAACACTTTCAGGGACCCCAGAGCAGAGCTGTTTTACATCACCGTTTCATTCATTTGAGCTGCTTTATATTTTCATAAGATCTGTGGATCAGCTGAAACCCCAAATATTTACACAAATTATAATAATAATACATTGTATTTCAGTTAAACATCAGACAACAGTAGCTACGTTTACATGGACACTTTTTGCTTCCATCAGGATTGAATTCATTCTGATTAACGAATCTGAACATAGTGTTTACATGAACGCTAAATAAAGTGATCGGGTTGATGTGCGCATTTATGTCACAAGCTTCTGAGCGGATTTAATTTTTTGACATGTGCACACTGCATGAATGTTGCATACTGTTTTAAAAAGCACACTTAATATTTGTTAAACTATATCATGCTCTCTGCCAGATGTTTCTGTGAGCTTGCCTGTCTGTGCTCTCTCTCTCTTACCCTCCCTTTCTCTCCCCTTGTGCTTCACCCTCCTCCCTTCTGTGTTCTCTCTCTCTACTCTCTTTAGTTTTATCTCTCTCTATCTCAATGTATACATGCATGCGCATGTAGGTATATTTCTTCTAAGGGTTCAAATGGTGAAAGATGATTATTATTATTATTATTATTATCCTTTTGCCAGAGGTGCTCCTAATATGGTCAGAACTTCCTGGCCATACTTCCATTTTATACTGAACAAAATTATAAACGCAACACTTTTGTTTTTGCCCCCATTTTTCATGAGCTGAACTCAAAGATCTAAGACTTTTTCTATGTACACAAAAGGCCTATTTCTCTCAAATATTCTTCACAAATCTGTCTAAATCTGTGTTAGTGAGCACTTCTCCTTTGCCGAGATAATGCATCCACCTCACAGGCGTGGCATATCAAGATGCTTATTAGACAGCATGATTATTGCACAGGTGTGCCTTAGGCTGGTTTATAATTTTGTTCAGTGTATATAATGTATATTTCTTGGCTTGTGTACCACCCACATGCAATCCATATCTCATTGGATGAAGCACTGCACCACCACTTGCAATGCAACTATATAATGTATGGATGTAATAATAAACTTGGAAGAAGTTTGTGAACAGATAATTGGCTTCATGTTCATAATTCTTTCCATGGGCCCTGCAAGGACTGAGAATAGTCGGACGGCATCGAAAGATAAAGAGCTAATATATATTTTTAATAAATGGGGGCTGGATCTTTCCGGGAAATTCTACAGACATGTGAGAAATAATCTTTAATTAATTATTCTTACTGTCTGTTAAGAAATTGATCATATTTTCGTGCCGTGAATTTGGACTCTGCCATATTTGGCAGAGTGGGTTATCCTCGTACTGTGTAAGACATACGGGAAGAACAGTATCGGGTCGCGACCGACTGTTAATCTGCAGGTTATCCTCATGATTTATATGTGGGAAGGAGAATAGATGTTTTGCAAAAGATACCTTTTTCATTACTCATTAGTAAAAAGCGAATGGACGCTTCGTGAAAAGCTATCTTTGTTACCTGTTCTCACATTGACATTCTCAGTCCTTCCAAGATTGAATGATTTTTAAATGATTTGAGAGTTGGTATTGTGAAGTCCTTGCAAGGCACAAAAACAAATAAATTGCTAAATCGCAATTCTTCTAATTGTCTATGTCCCTTGATCTGGACAGGATGGGTGAAACAGCAGAGTAGTATGTTTCAGCAAATTGTTTAGTACACATTCAACTAATGGCTATTTGCCATTCTAAGTTCACTTGGATTTAGTGAAGTTTTGAAATGAATCTACTCTTGCTTTGTTCTCTCTCAGCTGTGTTAGATCAATGCGCTGCTATTTTTAAAAGGCATTGTCAGTCACCAACAAAGCCAAAATTAGGACAGCACTGTTGATTAGATGGATGACAATGTATAGAGCAGAAATGTACAACTGTATTTAGATGATTTGGCTGAATTTTTTTTAGGACATTTGAGTTATGTATTGGCTCTGAAAAGTTAAAGGCAACTTTATATGAAAAGTGGGAGCCACAAGAGAATTATATTGATGAATCAACCAATAATATAATGTTAAATAGATGTTTTCAAAGAGATAGCTTGCATTACATCTTATCTTTAAGTATGAAGTTTGGGTCCATTATCCCTGGGGGACAGGACAGCCTGAAATGTGATATATTGCGGAGATTGAGACTTTAGTTTGTGTTAACTAAAATAACTTGTGTATTGTGATCAATGAGAACAAGATTGTTCAATCAAGATTGAATGACTATTTTAAACGTATTCAGCTAATAATAAAAAGAAAAAAAATAAGAAAATTAATTTTTCTTGACTTTGGTTGTCACATTTGGTAGACTATTTACAAGATTTCAGTCTGAAGTTATAATACAATGCTGATGTATTTATAAAGATTATAGGAGTATGATATGCTCAGATCAGACAGAATAGGTTACTGCTCTTTTCTGCATTTTGTAAAGAATACATTGCTTGCTCTTTTCCCGCAAAGAAGAACTTGCTTATTAAAATAACAAAGAACTGGATGAGATTTCTTTAATTTTGGACAGTTGCACAGGATGACTGACCATAGCACAGATTGCTTATATGCAGTTGTGGTCAAAGTTTACAATGCGGTTCTCTTGAATGTTCATTTTATAGAAGAAACTAGACGACTTCTGGGACAGCTGCCAATGGGCGATACAACATGAAGAAAGAGACATTATGGCTGTGGAGAACAGGAAAAGCTGATGGGCGATCGGCTACAGCCCCTGTACGAGGAATCTGACACTTCTGGGAGGGGCTAGAATGGAGAAAGACTGAGAAACAATGCAGACATGAAAAATCTGCCATCAGAGGCAGAGAGGAAGATAACTGCATCCCGAGTCAAAACTCCGATGCCCCACCAGATCCTCCTCACCAAGTAACAGACCGGAAGCCAAAACTTTTTTAACTGACTGATGATATCAGAGACTTTTATCTCTTCCCTCGTGGGCAGGTATTGCATATACAATGATCACTACAGAGACCGCCTCAGATTTTGATTTGTCATATTAATTTGCAACTTGATAATTCACTGGTCTTATAGCAGTTCTTTGTAATCTGTTCAACTAACAACACTGCTTTCTTTTAATAGGCACCAGTCCAACCCTATGAAAGAAATGAACTGTTTGCTTGATTTCTCAATCAGCTAAAACTCAGACTGGATTTAGCATAGAGAGGAGTTGCTGTGAAATATAGAAAGAGTTTAGACTCTGATTTAAGACAGAGCTTCTTGTAAAGCTGATAAACATAGACGTTACAGGATTCCTTTAAAAAAAATAAAAAAATAAAAAAATTGGGGAGCAGAGGGGCACAAAGTGTCCAAGTACAACATATAGATGGCAAAGCAATGATACTGGCCACTCCATCTTGGTTAAATAGATATTTCTTAGGGCTGAATTTAAGTTTTAAAATTCCAAACTTGTCAAATCACAAATGCTGTCATACCCAGAGACTGCGGTTACATGATGTTAGTGTTATTGGCCATGGATCCAAGATTATGTGGATTTCTCCAATCTTTTTAGAGCAGCTCATGAGCAACAGAACAACTAGTAAAGACAAAACTAAAGTACACAGATGAATTATATATCAGAAATTAAAATAGTTTTTTTCAATAATGGCATGCCTAGGCCTAAAAGATTATTTTGACAAAATATTGAAAAATTTGGGGTTTATGAACGCGATGCGAAATTCAACCCCATTGTGATGGACATCTTCCAACTGTTTTAGTCCAACTTATAGACACTGTCGCAAGGGGAATGCCACGGTGCCTACGTTTAGTAGTTTCTGTCGTTACCGAAATTGTTTTATTCGAGTAGACTTGGTGGTATTCCACCCTAACAACATACTGTACATTCCCCATTCAGTTTGCTGTCTGCGGAGGCAGTGACAAAAAGAGATGATGCTCTGGCCAGAGGTGGGTGTGAGAGTGTGTGAAAGTTTGTGAGTGATGGTGCACCAAGGCAGACAAACTGCTATGAACAGCTGTTTCTAAATTTTCTAAGCGGGCACACAAGGTAGATTATGCCCGATAAAATAATGGCTGTGGATTAATTTGGCTAATTATCCTGGCCTGGATATTTTTGTGGCAGAAAGAAAACGTGCCACACCTGCGCAGGGTAAAACATGGGAAGGCAGAGCAAGAAGGCTTGCCCTGTCCACCCCACACTTAACTTTTTTTTTCCTTTTCAGGACGTCATGATGGACTTCATCAAACTGATTCTGTGTCAAATGTATGAAATACATTGTGCTTGTTAACATGTTAAAGGTGGGAAAAGAGTGTTTCCCAGAAAAATTTTGTCCACATGAATTTAGTCTTCACAGGTCACTGCAGTAAGGATCGACTGGGTGATGAGTAAACGTGCTGTCTCTAACAAAAGCATTTTAAGATCTCCTTTCACAGGTAGAAGTAGTTCTTCTGATATCAAGGATGGTTTACTCCGCTAATCTGGACTGTCCGAGTGACAGAGCGAGATACATGGCTTCGGTGTTCCCTTAACGTTGTTGAAAGGAGGAACATCCTGAGTTCACACCAGGTGTGCCTCTAACCCTGGCAGGGGCAGAAGAGTCCCCTAGGGGGACCAACGAGGAGAATGAGCAAACTCAACTGGTGGCTTAAAAGCCCGCTGTTTGCTTTAACTGATAAAGAGCCTGCTAGAATCAAGGAAAGATTGAGGAGCAACTCAGTGTTTAGCAGAAAAAGGAGAATGCAAGAGAGACTGATTAAATCATCCTGATCCTGACCTCATTCTGATACAGCAAGGAATGAAGAGATTACGATGTGGTTTAGATTTATCAAAAGATTATTTTTTGTCTATTTGTTTGAAATAACTGATAATGTTGTTGTTTTAGCTGACTCAAGTTACTGCATAGGTCTATAGTATTGATAGACTTTAAAAGTTCATTTGTTTGATTAACTTGATTTTTACACTAGATACATTAATAACACAGACTAAAACTAAAAGGGTAGCATGAATTATATGAGTGAAAAAATTTGACCACATCTAGAAGGCCTCCTGACATTAAAAGCCTGAGAGCAGTAGTAAATCCTCAACCCAGCAGAAGTCCTGGTGGCATTAGGGGTTAGTTCTTATATTGGCCCAAATCTGACTGTCCTGGTTAAGGTCTCATAGTTACATTAAGGATATCCGGTTGGGGATATAGAGGTATTCATAACCTTTTAGAAACCAAAGATGTGAACAATGTAATGCAAAGTATTGACATTTTTGCAATCTAATATATTATGTTTTGATAAAGAATTATGTGAAGGAACCTAGAACTTGCAAGAATATTACTAAAATTATTAGGCAGGAATACTGAAAAACTGGTCATATGCCTGGCTGTATTGAAAGCCTTCTCACCTGTACATATTTCCTTGTAAATATGGGTGAGGAAAACTGGCTAGATGATGAAGATATACTATATATTTGCTATGAATATGTGGTAGTGACCAGCCAACCATATTGTTAAGATTGAGGCCAAGGAAAAGCTACAAGGCCTACAGTTACCTGCACTGCAAAACGAACAGATTATGTAGAAAAGGGAAAGTGTGTTATAGTAGGAATATCATGTTGCACATAACCCTCATAATAAGGCGGATGATAACGGTTGATTGATAAATTGATGAAGGTTTACTGAATCTGTCTAGGAATGCTTAGGAATTATAGGCAAAGGAAGTAGCGAATACTCAGAATGATTTTTGTCTTGATTTACAAGTTGGTAAAGGATGCTCGTAAGTGCCTTGATGACTAGAACTGTTAAATGTGCTGATTTTAAGTGGAATAAGAAAAATGTTGATTGAATGTTAAGAGAAGGGGAATTGGGCAGAGAGCCTTTATGGTGTTTATTATATAAACAAATGGGGGAACTGTTAAAACTATATCATGCTCTCTGCCAGATGTTTCAGTGAGCTTGCCTGTCTGTGCTCTCTCTCTCTCTTACCCTCCCTTTCTCTCCCCTTGTGCTTCTCCCTCCTCCCTTTTGTGTTCTCTCTTCTCTACTCTCTTTAGTTTTATCTCTCTCTATCTCAATGTATACACGCATGCGCATGAAGGTATATTTCTTCTTAGGGTTCAAATGGTGAAAGATGGTGGGGGTTTCCTTCGCCCCAGGTTATAGAGTTCGGTCTGTCCTTTTGCTTAGAGTTGAGGTATCCTTTTGCCAGAGGTGCTCCTAATATGGTCAGAACTTCCTGGCCATACTTCCATTTTATATAATGTATATTTCTTGGCTTGTGTGCCACCCATATGTAATCCATATCTCATTGGATGAAGCACTGCACCACCCCTTGCAATGCAACTATATAATGTATGGATGTAATAATAAACTTGGAAGAATTTGTGAACAGATAATTGGCTTCATGTTCATAATTCTTTCCATGGGCCCATGCAAGGACTGAGAATAGTCGGACGGCATCGAAAGATAAAGAGCTAATATATATTTTTAACAATATTGATCTACTTTGGGTCCTAATTAGGCGACAACCAGCACATGAACTGCTATGCTGTGCTGCTTACTTTTACTGCTTTATAAAGTGCCCCTTCCAGCACCCAAAAGCAGTCGTCTGTTGATGAGAGTCTTAAACAATGACTGGTGGACGTTGTCCTGCTCCACTTCACAGACGCCGAGTGAAAACAGAATTTTAGAATGACGGGACACTCATTTATGACACTTTATTCACCAGGAAGAACAGCTCGTTCTGTGTCATACGTCATTACGCTATTTTTACGTCACTGCACATGCGCAGTACTTTCCAGTTTCAGTTTTCAATCCGATCAAGCGTTTACATGTCCTCTCACTCAGATTACAAATGGAAGAAACCACCCCTTACAATCCGATCTAAATTTTAATCGGATCTGGCCAATTCAATCCGATTGACGTGGCTACATGTGACTTTTTTATTCTGATTGTGCTTCTAGCCCTATTACGATCGGATTATTAGGGACCATGTAAACGCAGCTAGTGGCAGTGTCACGGTTCTGCTGGTGTGCCCTAGTTGGCCACCAGATGTCACTGTTTGTTTGAGCACATGGCTTGTTGTGTGTTTGTTGGTTCCATGTGCTCTCCTGTCTATTGTCTTACCCCACCCTTCTTATCATCTCATTATTGTTTTAGTTACTCTACCTGTGTCTCCCTCGTTTCCCTCCTCGTTCATCTCCCTACTTATTCTCCTTGTGTCTGCAGTCCTGTGCTGTTTCGTTGTATTAATGTCTGAGAGTATTGTCGTCTATGTGGTATGTTCCTGTTGCCTTGTCTTGCTGTGTTGTGCCCTGTCCTGGCCTGCCTGCCTGCCTGCCTGCCTGTTTTTCCCCACTCGGGGTAGTTTTTGTTCATTTTGTTCATTTTACTTCTAATAAAGCCCAGACTTCCTGCATCTTGAGTCCTCGCCTCATCTCTCTCCAGTTCCCTGACAGAACGAAACAGCCAAATGAGGACTCAGCGGAGAATGGGCTCACACCATCCACCAGCCTCTAATGTCAGCAGCCTCCTCTACCAACGCATACTCCAGTTTGAAGCCTTAAGCTCCCTCCATCAACAATGAACTGACCTGAGGAAGTTTGCCATGGAGTTTAGGAGTGCTGCGAAGGGGCTGGGCTACAATGACTCGGCTCTGAAGGACTTGTTTAAATTATGCCCTGGACAGGCTCATTAGCACATAGGCCCATTAGCACTCGTCCCGTCATGGCCGCCACTCCAGAGTCTCGTCCCGTCATGGCCGCCACTCCAGAGTCTCATCCCGCCATGGCCGCCACACCAGTGTCTTGTTCTGTCATGGCCGCCATTCCAGAGTCTCGTCTCTTCATGGCTGCCTTTCCAAAGCCTCTCCACAAGATGGCTGCCAGTCCAGAACCTCTTCACAGGGTGGGCCTAAGGCTTTTGAGGCTGGCCTCCAGTTTGGCGGACCCATCGCTGAGGTCTGTGCGAGCTGCTGGCATCTCTAGGCTGTTAGCTAGTCCGGTGGTCCTAGAGGACCCGAATCCGGTGGTCTCTAGTCTGGTGGTCCTGGAGGACCCGACTCAGGTGGTCCTTAGTTCGGTGGTTTCGGAGGTCCCTGAGCTATTCACTTCAGAACAGCCTGCCACGAAGGCTGTCACTGAGCAGCCCGATCTCCTTGTCTCGGCCATGGAGGCCGCTTCAGAGCCGTCCGATTTCACTGCTGCTGCCACGAAGGCCATCACAGAGCAGCCCGATCTCTCTGCTGCTGCCACGAAGGCCGTTACAGAGCCGTCCGATCTCTCTGCTGCTGCCACGAAGGCCGTTACAGAGCCGCCCGATTTCACTGCTGCTGCCATCGTCAAGAGGGCTGTCTTCGCGTTTCACCTCAGGGCTGTTCTGTGGGCATGGGCTGCTTCGGAGTTCGCTCCGGCTTCCTGGGAGCCTGCCTCGGAGTCCACTAGGAACCCGCTTCAATCCAGGAGCTCTCAGAGTCCACTCAAGAACCCGCTCCAGTCTGGGAGCCCTCAGAGTCCACGCAAGAAACCGCTCCAGTCCGGGAGCCCTCAGAGTCCACTCAAGAACCTGCTCCAGTCCGGGAGCCTTCAGAGTCCACTCAAGAATCCGCTCCAGTTCACGAGTCTGCTCCAGAGCCTACTCGGGCTGTGGATCTGCTCAGCCGTGGTGGTCAGGAGCTCCACCTGGTCCACCGTGGTGGCCTTCTGCCCTGTCTGTTTTGCTGTGGTGGTCATCTGCTCCACCATGGGGATCTTCAGTCATGCCTGCTCTGCTGTGGTGATCTTCAGCTCCGCCCTGAAGGGCTTCAGCTCCGCATGTTCCACCACGCGGGCCTGGCCCACCATCCCTCCCCCTGATCCGCCTCCAGTCCACCTCCCTCCTGGACCTTTTGTTTTCTGTTATAGTAAGTGGAGTGTCTGGAATCTGCTCCTTAAAAGGGGGGTTCGGTCACAGTTCTGCTGGTGTACCCTAGTTGGCCACCAGATGTCACTGTTTGAACACATGGCTTGTGTGTTTGTTGGTGCCATGTGCTCTCCTGTCTATTGTCTTACCCCGCCCTTCTTGTTATCTCATTATTGTTTTAGTTACTCCACCTGTGTCTCCCTCATTACCATCCTCGTTTGTCTCCCTATTTATTCTCCTTGTGTCTGCAGTCCTGTGCTGTTTCATTGTATTAATGTCTGAGAGACTTGTCCTCTATGTGGTATGTTCCTGTTGCCTTGTCTTGCTGTGCACTGTCCTGGCCTGCCTGCCTGCCTGTTTTACCCCCTCAGGGTAGTTTTTGTTCGTTTTGTTCATTTTACTTCTAATGAAGCCAGACTTCCTGCATCTTGAGTCCTCGCCTCATCTCTCTCCAACTCCCTGACAGGCAGATTTAGGCATGGACGACATAGACAGACAGCCGGCATGCTTTTTATCTTTGCAGCTGACACTGGCTAGAAAATACTAGTTATGGCTATTAATAAATAATTAAAATATCTCCTTGCTATTTTCCCTTAACACATTCATAGTCATTACTTTAGCCGGCAAGCTTATAGGCTATATAGCCTAATAAAAGCTTATTGGTTTAGTACAGTATTTGAGTAATTAAATTAATATGAACGTGTGATTACTAATGGCTTAAATAAGCGACTACTAGTCGACTAGAAAAATCTTTAGCGGGGCAGCCCTTAAATATAATAATATTAATAATATTAATAATAATACTAATACTACTACTACTAATAATAATAATAATAATAAGGAATAACTGACAACGTGCCATTAAATTACAGAAAAAAAAAACAAGGTACCGTCACAAAGTGCTTGTTTGTCAAACTTTATATATTGTGTGTATTCAGACAAGTTAAGTTAGAACAAGTTCAATAAACCATCTAGAGTTATTATATTTCTACGGGTAGAAAAAAAGGAAAAAAAGGGAAAAAAATGACAAACCATTCATAAAACCACACACAATGGAATGCGCACATCTGGGCTAGTGACATCTAGTGGTTGCATCTAGTGGTTTCTTAGGCTCAGCTGCATGTGGATCGCGAGCTATTTGTGTGTGGACTGCACAAGGTTAAAAGAGCGGAACAAAAGTCTCAATTCAAATGAATCAAATAGAATCGACTCAGAAGTGATTTTAATGAATGCACGTGTGCCGCCTGATCCACAAATGCACATCTTAAAAGGTTAGTTCACCCAAAAATTAAAATTCTGTCATTAATTACTCACCCTCATGTCGTTCTAAACCCGTAGGACCTCCGTTCATCTTCGGAACACAAATTAAGATATTATTGATGAATTCTGAGACCTCTCTGACCCTCCCATAGACAGCAATGTAATTACCACGATCAAGGTCCAGTAACGTAGCAAGGAGATCGGTAAAATAACCCATGTGACATCAGGGGTTCAACTGTAATTTTACGAAGCTACGAGAATACTTTTTGTACGCAAAGAAAACAAAAATAACAACTTTATTAATTTATCCGTGTGATGCAGCTAACACAGAATAGCATACGCTCTTTACGTTCAGTGGATATTCTCCAAAATGGCACCAGGGTGACGCGGAGGAGACGAATTGTTGAATAAAGTTGTTATTTTGGTTACAAAAATAGCATACAAAAAGTATTCTCGTAGCTTCGTAAAATTACGGTTGAACCCCTGATGTCACATGGATTATTTTACCGATCTCCTTGCTACGTATCTGGACCTTGATCGTGGTAATTACATTGCTGTCTATGGGAGGGTCAGAGAGCTCTCAGAATTAATCAAAACTATCTTAATTTGTGTTCCGAAGATGAACGGAGGTCTTACGGGTTTAGAACGACATAAGGGTGAGTAATTAATGACATCATTTTCACTAACCCTATAATCGCTACATGCACAAATCATGATACTTTAATATAAAATATAACATTTGTATTCACAAACATGTCTCTGTAAACTTTTAACAAAATGCTGCACATTCATGCAATTCTGAATTTCACAGACACAAATTGAAAGGCATTTGGTTGTGGATAGTAATATACATTTGTGAATTTTTATAATTGATGGGTAGATGTGCAGACATTAATGAATAGCGCTGGGTCTTATTAATTGGTAGTTGTTTATGTGTGGGTTGTGAAATGCTGAAAACTGCAAAAAGAAAGTATAGGCTAAAAATCCAAATGAATCAAATAGAATTGACTCAGAAAAGATGCCAACGAATGCACGCGTGCCACTTGATCCACAAATGCACATCTTCCTTGTTACATGCACAAATTCTGATACACTAATGCAGAAGAAAACATCTGTATTCACAAACATGTCTCTATTTGTACAAACCGCTGCACATTCATGTAATTCTGAATTTCACAGACACAAGTTGACAGACATATGGTTGTGGATAGTAAGATACATTTGCAACATTAATCAAGTTCATGGATAATTGTGCATGCATTTGTTAGTAAATTTGAGACTAATTTCATCCCATATGATTATGATACTGTATGTATCATAGATCATGTTATTTATTAACAAATAAAATATTTGTGTTATCACATTTTGGAACTACATAATTAAGCTTTAAAATAATGGTATAAAGTGATTGACTTACCAATCACGTAAAACATGAGGTCCCTTATCAGAAAGCACAGGGCAATGGTACAGCCAAATATCAGAGCTCCTGCTGAGAGGTGAGACATTAAAACAAACTTCATATAAATCACATTATCATGAAATAATTTAACACCATTTCATTTTTTATTTTGCTCTCTGATTTAACAAATAGGACATTTATTTGAGAACAAATCAGAGGAGCAAAACATGATAAAGGTAGAGGAGTACTTCAGTTGATGTGATCAACAGGGACGTATACCTCGAATCTCATGTATACCTATAAACCTCATTTGCTGCTTGACCAAATGCACATGGAATTAATATAGGAGATGACTTTTAAAGATGATTTTAGGACCAACTAATGAAAACAGTATGTTTTCTAAATGTGCATCTAAAGTGCAGGCAATGAGTTGTATTACCAACACTTCAAAGTTTTGAAAATACAACTTCCAACACATCTCTTCATAACTTTTCTTTTTTTTTTTATTCATTTTACAAAAAAAGAAAAAAATGCTTAAGGCTTGATTAGCTCTGCTCACAAACACTATAATATGGAAATAACTGCAAATGTCTAAAGATTCCTAAAATCAAGATACATTTACTTGGGAAGCAAAAAGACAAAATTAAAGTCCTGTTTTCTGTGAAAATTATCCAAATGAAGTGAGTTTATGATTTAAAAAATAAATAAATAAATAACTACCAATGGGCTCAGAAAATCTATTTAATTCAAAAGGAAAACAAGTTTTCATATCTCATTGAAAGATATTTGTTCTTGTGTTAAACTCAATTGTGTTAAATTTCTCAGAAAACAAGAACTCATATCTTCATTTTGCATCTAAAAATATCTTGATTCAAAGATGTTTAGATATTTGTATTGGAAAGCAAGACAAAAATACAGAGGAACATTAGTTTTTAGCAATGCATGCAACATTTAATGCCAATTTATGAATTTTGTATTTTCTGTTCTGATTTAAGACCTTTTAAAGCCTTAGCCTAAATTGTGAAAGGGCAAATTAAAGACCCTTTTAAGACCCACAGAAACCCTTTTTAAGCACACCCAAATCTGAAGTCGATTGTTATGAGTCAGTGTACCTGATATAAGCAGTTGATACTCAACAGAAAGAAAATAAAACAATGTGTGCAAAAAAAAATTGATGTGAGAACAGTATTGCCTTTCTGTTACGCAAAAACAACCATATTGTTGTAATGTCTGATTACTTTTCTTAGGGAATTAATTATTATTAATTCATTCAGGTTTTGAAAGGACTCGAATCTGAAAATTCGAAGTCAACCTGATTAGAACTGATTTCAAATTTTAATAGTTTACACCTTATCAACGGTCGTCCAGCAAGGCGTTAATGTCCGTGTACCTTAACAATCTGACTATGTGTATTTTCCTTGGCCACATGTCAATACAATTATGATAATTTGTAAGCTCCTAGCGAGGTAACGTGATCTTGGCAAGGTTTTACTTTAAAATTATACAACACCAGACAATGATTCTTTATATGCTTAAAATTAGCTCGGCACCAGTTCGGTAGAGATAAGATTTTGTTCAGATTTGAGTTTCCTGGTTTGGCTGCTTGAGGGAATTCCGTTGCTGATTGATTACTGAGATGACGTCAGGATGACGTCCCTTTGGGGAAGCCCTTCCGGAGATTGGTTGGTTTCGTGATGACGCAGAGGCTTGGGCAGTTCTGCTGAAAAAGTCTCTGTTTGCAAGACTTTAAGTTCTTTGAAGATCTCTGACGATCACGAAGTTTCAACTGAAGTGTTTGAGTTTTAGATGACCGATCGCTTTGATGGTAAGCATGTGAGCACAAGGTGGAGTGCTCTTAACACGGCGACAGGCGAAAGCAAGCAAGCAAATCTGTTCTGCATTGGGTTTTTGATCTGTTGCATAAGTCCGTCCCACGACGCGATCTTCCAATCGGCTTCTTGCAAGGCGGAGCGTGCATACATTAACAAGAGGCTCCAATTTATTATGTGGAGAAAAATCTTTGCGAAGATTTGGGATCTCTGACGATCACGAAGTTTCAACTGAAGTGTTTGAGTTTTAGATGACCGATCACTTTGATGGTAAGCGTGTTAGCACAAGTTGGAGTGCTCTTAACACGAAAAAGAAAAAGAAAAAAGCAAAGAAGCAAGCAAGCGCTGGAGTCGGTCTTGCATTGGGGTTTTTATCCGCGGCCTAAGTCCATCCCACGGCGCGATCTTCCAATCGACTTCTTGCAAGGCGGAGCGTGCATACATTAACAAGAGGCTCCAATTTATCTAAACGGTCATGGGGTCCGGGCGAGTCTGTCGCTCGAACATTTCCAGATACCATGTTCTTTGTTCTGTTGTTTATTAGCTGGTTTATTTATGCTGAAGCCGGTCAACGTTACACTGCACATCTGGTCCCTGAAAGCCCGTAAAACAAAGATAGTTTGTATCCTAGTTTGAGTTAGGGTTTAAGCAGTTCAGATCCCCCTAAGGGATAAGGACCAGGCCTTGACCGGAAGCAGGTCCAGACAATTAGGTGCCCTGTTGATCATTGATCTTCTTTACGACCGTAGATAGCTGGGGAGGAGAGTCCTTAGTTTTTCCGGTGGAATGCGGAGCTTCAATCGTTCATTTGTGCGATATTCGCAGAGGCCTTACATTGTGTATGCATGTACGTAAGTGTATTTCTTTGTGCACACTGTAGGCCTGCCTAGCAGCCTAGAGTAATTAATTAAAGCCTAGAGTAATCTAATTAATGTTTGATTAATTAACTGGGCAAATATGGATTGTAGTCATTTTTCAGTATTCATTCAAGAATACCTTAGAATAACAGAACTTTTTACTCTGGCTGCATCCGAAACCAAAAGCAGCTGTTGCTACCTCTTGCTACCTCGTGGTCACATTTCTGTGAGAACAAACCTTAATGCTACACCACACAATGCCATTCTTTGTGTGCTCTCAACTTAGTTGCAACAGCTTGAACAGGACACTTTTCTATTCCAATATGACAATACCCCAAGAGAGGTTCATGCAGATATGGTTTTCTGAGTCTGCTGTGGAAGAACTTCACTGGCCCCATAAAGAATAGACCTGAACCCCACTGAACACCTTCAGGACCAATTGAAAATCAACTTTCAAATCTCTGTAACCATATACCAATATTTAGTGGAAGTGTAAGCTGATATTTCAGCTTTTTTCCATGCTTTTAAAATGAAATGTACAACAAGACATTTACGCTGGCTGATGGGACATTGGCTCGATGTTTCAAATCAAATGAAGTCAGCTTCCAAAATAACCAAGCAAATATTTAGTGTTCAGGTTTGGAACAATTCAAATCAAGGAATAAATAAAACTAAAAACAAATTACTTAGAACAAATCCTTAAACCCAATTACATATTAGCAATAATAGTTAGTAAGCACCACTGAGCAAACACAAATTGCTAATTATGTTTCTATCGATTTACAAATTAAATTATTAGGATAAACAAAATTGCAGTGGTAAGACTCATCTGAGCTTTTGGCATTATGTGTCTTAATGTGCAATACTTAAAGATAATGATGTCACCTCATATTTCCTAGTCAGGGCGGACGCCATATAAAATTTTATGCAGATGAAAAGGAGGCAGTGTGGGATAAACTTACAGTCTTTTACAATGGTATGCGTTGTATAGAGGTTGTGGATTACATGTCATTTTCACAATTTTCATAATTATGCTATAGATTTTTTTGTCTACTGAAAGTATTTTGGAAAGATGTTTCATCAGCTGAACAATTATGTTGTTAAACAACAGCACAATCCATTAAACACCCTGTATTTCTATTCCTCACAGCCTCATTTTCATTCCTGTCAGAAATCGAATCAGCTGCTCGCATAAAATTCAAAGCATTAATGTTTGCCTACAAAACTAGCACTGGCTCAGCACCCCTCTACCTAAATTAATTACTTCAGAGTTATGTGCCTTTTATGTGAGCTTTCTATTTTTTTCTATTCTATCTACTTGTTTTTCTTTTTGTGTGTATATACAGTGGCATGCGAAGGTTTGGTAAACCCCTTGCTGAATCTGTGAATATGTGAATAATTTTAACAAAATAAGAGAGATCATACAAAATGCATGTTATTTTTTATTTAGTACTGTCCTAAGTAAGATATTTTACATAAAAGATGTTGACATTGAGTCCATAAGAAAAAAAAATAGCTGAAATTATTAAAATAACCCCATTCAAAAGTTTGGGAGCCCTTGGTTCTTAATACTGTGTGTGGTTGCCTGGATGATCTACGACTGTTTTTTTTGTTTTGTGATGGTTGTTCATGAGTCCCTTGTTTGTTCTGAACAGTTAAACTGAGCACTGTTCTTCAGAAAAATCCTCCAGGTCCTGCAGATTCTTCAGTTTTCCAGCATCTTTTGCATATTTGAACCCTTTCCAGCAATGACTGTATGATTTTGAGATCCATCTTTTCACACTGAGGACAATTGAGGGACTCAAACACAACTATTAAAAAAACATTCACTGATTCTCCAAAAGGCAACACGATGCATTAAGAGCCGGGGGTGAAAACTTTTGAACCAGATGAAGATGTCCAAATTTTTCTTATTTGTGTACTTTGTCCACCACTGCTTCCGGGAAGCATGCAAGTATCTTCTGTTGCTTCCGAAGGGCAGTACTAAATTGAAAAAAAAAGTTATTTCAACAAAATAGGAAAAATTTGGACATCCTCACCCCCCAGCTCTTAATGCATCATGTTACCTTCTGGAGCATCAGTGAATGTTTGAACCTTTTTTAATAGTTGTGTTTGAGTCCCTCAATTGTCCTCAGTGTGAAAAGATGGATCTCAAAATCATACAGTCACTGCTGGAAAGGGTTCAAATATTGCCCTTTGGAAGCAACAGAAGATACTTGCATGTTTCCCGGAAGACAAATTAAGTACAATTTACCTTGATCTTCAAATTCAAAAAGTTTTCACCCCCTGGCTCTTAATGCATCGTGTTTCCTTCTGGAGCATCAGTGAATGTTTGAACCTTTTTTAATAGTTGTGTTTGAGTCCCTCAATTATCCTCAGTGTGAAAAGATGGATCTCAAAATCATACAGTCACTGCTGGAAATGGTTCAAATATGCAAAAGATGCGGGAAAACTGAAGAATCTGCAGGACATGGAGGATTTTTCTGAAGAACAGTGCTCAGTTTAACTGTTCAGAACAAACAAGGCACTCATGAACAACCATCACAAAAAAAACAAACAAAAAAAAACAATCGTAGATCATCCAGGTAACCACACACAGTATTAAGAACCAAGGGTTCCCAAACTTTTGAATGGGGTTATTTTTATAATTTCAGCTATTTTTCTTCTTGTGGACTAAATGTACATTTTTTTTATGTCAAATACCTTACTCAGGACAGTACTAAATAAAAAATAACATGCATTTTGTATGATCTCTCTTATTTTGTTAAAATTATTCACAGATTCTGCAAGGGGTTCCCAAACTTTCGCATGCCACTGTATATGTATCTTGCTACGTGTACTGCGTTAGGTTAACCGAGACTTGTAATTTGCACTTACATATTGTTGCTCTTTTGTTAGTTTTTGATTGCTTCTATTGTCCTCATTTGTAAGTCGCTTTGGATAAAAGCGTCTGCTAAATGACTAAATGTAATGTAATGTAAATTACTGGTGCCATCCTGACTAAGGTCTATTGCACCCAGTTTAAAAAAATGCTTATAATAGGCAAGCATTTGTCTTTATCACAGTCCACGTGTCGTCACATTCGGCTCCGATTAGTAGGGTAAAGGAATTTCCGCCTGCTTTATTGTCAATGGACAGACGCCAGTTTTGTGAAGAAAATTAAACTAATTTAGTTTAGTTGAACATTGACACAATAAACGTCAATGTTAAAATTGCGTATTTATACCGATTCCATACCATGTATCATGTCATCCTTCAATTTAATGTGTAACATTAGCCTATCTGAGCGATGCGACTGTCAGCGCTGCCAGTGTTGCCAGTCAGATTAATGAAGAGCACGCAGCTCAAATAACTGCCAGAGGAATACTCGGACTGATTTAATTTTATTTGTAATATTATTTTGTTTATTTTTGCATTATATTTATTGCGATTAACCTCCCGTTCTTTGTCACAGTATAATGATATTCAATCGTTGCACGCAATCACAGAGAATATAACGATTAAGATGATCAAACTTATTTTTAATTATCGTCTATGGGCTGGAAATATTTCTTTATTTTATCAACTTCAATTTGATGCAACTGAGATTGCATAATAAAGTCAGCGCGTGAAAAAAAATGTGAGCATTATGTTTAACACAACAAGTTTGCCCTAAACCTTTAATTTAATCCTTCTATACAGCCTTTTTAACCTTTAATTTAATCCTTCTATACAGCCTTTAGTCATAATTAATGTTTTAAGCTTTTGCTAATTCTAATGCTTATTAATGTGATATATTGTTTGTATAGTTTTCTCACTGTTCTGAAATGAAATAAGGTGATCAGACTGTGAAGAATTGCCTATACACATACAGTATGGCTCGCGCGCTCCTGTTTAAGTCACGAAATATAAATCGGGATATCGTGACAACATATTCCTTCATTTCATAATGCTCAATTAATTGTTGCAAACTGAGATTGGTGTCTTTAGAAGACGTATATGTGCTGAATTCTACATAAATAATCCACAACAATGCTCCATTGATAGAGGCTGCAGCGGAAGTTCTTTTACGCTACTATTTGAATCTTCCGCTTTTCAAACACCGAAGTGTGATAAAGGCATATTCCATTCACAGAGCTGCCCTTAAATTAATAAGGAGTCGAGCTATAATTCACAAAAACATCATGGAACATAGACATATCTAGTATGCTCCCATTATAATCAGTGAAGCTGTCCTAACAGCAAGCAATGCAATGTAGCTCCAGTTGACTGATGACCTGTTTCTACTTTAGTCACAGCTAGAACTGTAAAATACTTGAGTTATTTTACTTGATCAATACATGAGGATTATTTTGGGGGATCTGTACTTTACTCAAATGCAATTTAAACTGAAGGAAAAAAAAACATTTTATTTCAACTTGAAATGTACTTGTTACATTTTTGCAGTGGTATTAAGAGGTTTGGTGGTAAGGTTGTTATTATCCAATCAAGTTTTGGGTTATTGATTAAGCCTAGCTGAGCAACAATATGGTTCTGGAAGTAAGAATACAGTTGAAAAAAAAATCCATAAAGAAAATAATTGTAAAGCATGCATTATATAATAATAAAATAAACTTTTAATTTATTCAGCTACAGCAGGTTTATTTAACATGTAACATTTGACCATTCAAGCACGAAAGAGGTCTGTTTTCACGATCGCATCCAGTCCGTGCGCTTTAGCTGCATGTCAGTCGGCGTGAGCAGCAGATAGCTTATTGTACTTAATAACTTTATTAAACATCATGCACGTCCCGAATTCGCGATCGCATGCTGTCTGAGAGAGGTGCTTTCTGAGTGCGTGCTTTGTGTGTGTCAGTCAGAGTGAGCACCACACTGAGTTTTTTTCACTGCATATTGAACTTTCTATCAAGTGCGTCCCACTTTTTATTTTCTTATTCATGCATGTTTCTTTATCACTCAAAGGTGTATATAACTTTTAAGTAGTTCTATGTTACGCAGATATATTTGCATACCGCGGAATACACGATATAGCAAAATCTCTAATGATAGACACTTTATTACACGGTAACGATATATACAGTCATACTGCCCAGCCCTAGTCCATTACATTGCAAATGACAATAAAATCAGGGAGTTTTCTTCAGTGAGAATTGATATAGGCTACAAATTCATATTTTAATGGCTATTAAATTACTATTATATGGTTTTTTCCCTTCTTTTTAATTAAATGTAATAAACCTCAAAAACTATTGACATTTAAATGAACAGTATACAAATGTTAAATTCTTTGTAAATTTTTATTGATGTTCTCACCAGGTAGTGGATAATAGGGGTGGGGGGCGGAATCGATACAGCATAGTATCGCGATATTTTCCGCGGCAATACTGTATCGATGCACGGACGCCAAGTATCGAACTTTTATTATACTATTTGGTAGAATAATAAAATCTATTTCTTTACAATCCACTAGATGGTGGTGTTGAGTCTTTTCTGGTGATGTCAGCTGGGTCACCTGCAGCATGCGGTAAATTAGTAAACTAAAGAGGGCGGCATCGCGGAAAGTTATCAGGAAAGCCCCGTCCGCGTTTAAATCGGATGTATGGACTTGCTTCGGATTTGTAAACAAGGCGGGGATGTAAGTAGGGATGCACCGAAAATATAGGCTACATATAATAATATATATGGCGCGCCGCGTCGTGCCTCGCAGTGTTCAGCGCGCATGTTTCACTCTCCTCGTCACTGCGCGGTTTGACGCTCCGCTCAGTATTCCGATCTGTGAATGTGCGTTCCGCTTGTGTACCACTCATGCTCACCGGAAAAGCAAAGTCCGCTGAAATAACTCGCTGACAGGAAATTGCTATGCAGTATAGGCCTACTTGTTCCTGTTTGCAGTAGCGCTACTGTGCTGTAACGTGTAGGCTAGTTCAGCTGTAATGGTGTAATGCTGCCTTCAGTGACGCTATGCTCTGCTCATATGCAATGATAATAATAGCTTTGTAGGACTATACATTATTTGGATAATTAGTCAAAAACAACAAAAACAACAACTTATATCTGATTCTGTTACATAGAAGTGAATAAAAATAATATGAGAATACAGTTATTCACTGTTAGTTCATGTTAATTTAGAGTGCATTAACTGTTAACAAGCACAACTGTTGATTTCAATAATGCATTAGTAAATGTTGAAATTAACATGAACTAAGATTAGATGAACAGTATACAAATGTTAAATTCCTTGTAAATTTTTATTGATGTTCTCACCAGGTAGTGGATAATAGGGGTGGGGGGGGGAATCGATACAGCATAGTATCGCGATATTTTCCGCGGCAATACTGTATCGATGCACGGACGCCAAGTATCGAACTTTTATTATACTATTTGGTAGAATAATAAAATCTATTTCTTTACAATCCACTAGATGGTGGTGTTGAGTCTTTTCTGGTGATGTCAGCTGGGTCACCTGCAGCATGCGGTAAATTAGTAAACTAAAGAGGGCGGCATCGCGGAAAGTTATCAGGAAAGCCCCGTCCGCGTTTAAATCGGATGTATGGACTTGCTTCGGATTTGTAAACAAGGCGGGGATGTAAGTAGGGATGCACCGAAAATATAGGCTACATATAATAATA
>NW_015547734.1:85627-86386 GCF_001515605.1 Sinocyclocheilus anshuiensis
TGTTACTTTCAGTAAAAGTGTGGTTATTTTATTGGCTTGTGTTTTTTTAAATTCAGTATCATTAAAATTGAGTTAAATTTAAAAAGTCTTACAAAACTACTTTATATTATTAAAAAAATAATAAATAATCATTACAAAGCATTTTCTGTTTCGGTTTTCGGCCCAGAATTTTCATTTCGGTGCATCCCTAAATGTAAGACTACATGTTTAATTTAATTTAATTTAAATTTAACAGTCATTTACTTTCAAATGCCCCAATTGCTGAAGGGTCTGCACAACTTTTTAGTACAATTTCAAGTTGCACTGTTCAAAATACCTGTAGTAGCATACCTGTTTACATTTAATTAAGGTGGACTAGACTAGACTTTAATACAAATAGTTGAGTTTGCCAGGTGCATACAACATTTATGACAGGTTTTCATGAAAGTGTTGGTCAGTTTGTCTGCTTGACAATCCCATTTTTCACTGCAACAATAAAACTGAAGTGAGATAAACAAACTGAGAAATGTTTATTTTTTTAGTTAAAACAGATTTCCTTTGGGGACATAATTTGAAGTTGGAAAAAGGTAATAAATTGCAATATACCACAGAATATCGCAATATATTTAAAATCGCAATAAGATTGTACCGTGACAAGTATCGTGATAATATCGTACCGTGAGGCCTCTGGTGATTCCCACCCCTAGCAAGCCCCCAGATATCAACTAAAAAACGGCGGGCCCCACAACCACCAAAGCCTGTGGGCCCAGCTCGTCCTCC
>NW_015547734.1:87565-87945 GCF_001515605.1 Sinocyclocheilus anshuiensis
GGGTCCCCGCTATAATAGCAGCAACATTCACAAATGTTTACAGAACAAGCGGGAACCCAGTGTGCCTGTAGTTTTTCCTATTTCTGTTTTATCACGTGATAAAAAAGTCTAAGGCCTTCTCAAACCGTACGGCTGACCCATCTAATCTGTGGCCTGTTATGCATCAAACTAATATTGCTGTTGAGACAAAATGCAATGCCATCAAGTTAGCATTTTTAAACATTCATTTAATACAAATAAATCATTTCTAATCAATGACTTAATAACCACAAACAACCTGGATTTTATGTTTCTAAACGAAACATGGCTAAAAGACAGCTGCAGTGCAACAGTCCTCAATGAAACAGCCCCTCCTAACTTTACTTTCATGAGTGTTTGCA
>NW_015547734.1:88381-94925 GCF_001515605.1 Sinocyclocheilus anshuiensis
CAGGAAGACTGGCAGACAGATATCAGCTTGGAGAAAATCAACAGCAATTCAGATTATGAAAAGGCAATGCAGAAAAGCTGAGCGGATGTGGCGGAAGACGAAACTTGAAATCCACTATAGCATATATAAAGGAGTTTCACAATTTGAGTTGAATTACTGAAATAAATGAACTTTTCCACGACATTCTAATTTATTGAGATACACCTGTAAATAAACTTGCCTTGCCTAATGATTTTTGCGTCTTTCTCAGACAGTTTTAAATGCTTCCACACTGCTGACATGTTTGTTGCATTGCGCCTCTCCTGCATGTACTATCAAGACTCTGCAAGTGATCCAGAATGCAGCAGTGAGAGTCGTCTTCAACGAGCCAAAGAAAGCCCACGTCACACCTCTCTTCATCAGTTTGCACTGGCTGCCAATAGCCACTCGCATCAAATTCAAGGTATTGATGTTTGCCTGCAAGACAACCATTGGTGCTGCACCAATATACCTAAACTTACTAGTTCAGACTTATGCGCCCTCCAGAAACTTGCGTTCTGCAAGTGACCGATGCCTCGTGGTGCCATCCCAAAGAGGCACAAAATCACTCTCAGATGTTTTCCTGGACTGTTCCCAGCTGTTGGAATGACCTGCCTATCTCAATTCGAGCAGCTGAGTCTGCAAAAGACACATCTTTTTTGCACTGAGCACCTGACCAATTAATACTTGCACTTACCTATTATATTCGCTCTAATTTATTAAAAAAAAATAAAAAAAAATGCTATGTGTACTGTGCTAGACTAACTAAGACTTGTCACAGCACTTGTATACCGTTGCTCTCTTGTTGGTCTGATTGCTTCTATTATTCTCCTAATTTGTAAGTCATGTTAGATAAAAGTGTCTGCTAAATGACCTCTGTTTTTGACAAATTACTTGAACAAGAATAAATAAATTTGAACAATAGGATACATACCAAAAGACCACTTCTCATTCAGCCGCCTCTCAGCAAGGCTGTGCACCAACTGAATCTCGTAGTCTTGATCTCTGCTTCCCTTAGATGCCTGGAGGACCCTCACACCTGTGGACAGTTTGATGTAATCCTCGTAGTAATAGCCCCAAGCTGCTAGAGAGAGTTGAAGCTGGCTGTCAAACTGTGCTAGATCATCCAGGGTAGTGCAGCCCAGGGTCTTCAGGCTGTCAAATTATAAGGAAGAGCCATTAAATAACAGGCAGGACAGATGGATGAATGGACATTTGCAAAACTTCCTGACTTTCTATGCCATTTATCAAGCTGACGAACACATCAGAGATGACTACAGGAGCTGTACTTTCTCAGAAGTAACATGGTAAGGAGCATCCTCATCATTTAAGGGTGCACTTGAACCTGGCTTCACCAGACCTCGCATTCTTCCATCTATCACTCACAATAAACAATAAACTGTGAAATCTGAAAACTCTGAAATCACTAACAATGCAATTCCTTCTTCTCATTCTCCTGTTAGAAAGCTATACATAGTTGTTAATGTTTTTTGAGTGACAATGATGTGTATGTGCACTCACGTGTGATAGTAGTGCTCCAGACTCTGGGAACAAAGCCACTCCTGGAAGGCAAAGTCTCTGAGCAGCTGCACTTGGGCCTCAGTAATCTCCCTCCAGTGATGCTTTTCCTTTACCACTTCCTCCAGTCGAGACAGCACACATAAACTCAGCTCCTCCAGAGTCTGAACATCTTTAATTAAAGGGAAAATAATTGAAAGAAAATGTTATAATAGTATTCTTACCATGGAAAATATTTGAGGATTATTGGCCCTTTTTTTTAACCTATTTAATTTTTATAACAAGATAAAAGATCTTCTAAGATAATGTTTAAACAAGGTAAAAAAATAAAAAAATAAAAAAAGTTACACCACTAAACTGGGCAAAAAACAGCAACCATACAATGCCTCTATGGACAACCTATGCTAGAATATTGTGCACTTTCCCAACTAAATTCTAAACTAACTTTTCTTCACTGAATAGTAAAAAATTGATCTAAGCAGATCTAAGGCCCTGTCCCAAATGGCCCATTTCATGTGCACTTGTGGTTTTGTGAATAGTAATTGCGTGAATGTCCGTTAAGTTCACTAATCCGTAGGGTGAAATAGGGCCCTACAGATGCTTAAAATGCTAAAATAATCAGTGAAGCATACAGAACCTCTGATCAAAACACTTTTTATTTGCTTATAGTATATGAAGTATACACTAATGAAAAGTGCCATTTTTTTGTTTATTCATTTACATAGTCCAAGCTTAAAAGAAAAAGAGGGACATGAAATAAAAAAGTAGAAGAAATGCTAGGCATACACTATTTCTGCTGTTGTAAAAGCTCACAAGTGATTTCTCAGCCATAGTGTTATGTAACAGCAGGTGCTCTTTGGGCATGTGATCAAAAGTGTGGATCTTACTGGTTAGTCAGCTTACATGCTAACAATAAGACAGTTTTGCATGTGTGTGAGACAGAGCAACTTGTTTGTGTTCTGATAATTAATGGTGCACACACACCCCACTCAATATCCTTAAAAACACAATTAATATTGGCACATATTTGCTTATGGTATGGTGTAAATAAGACATTAATTATGAGAGAGCTCAGTCAGTCGCACTAAGAGAGTGCTCTTTTCTCACTTTCTGTATCTATTCACAATTTGATTGGACCATTATTCAAATTATACATTACATTATTAGCATTAACAATTATTTGGCAATATTATAGACTTGACTGCTACTGGATGAGAACTGAACTAAGATGGATGATGACATCACTGTTTTCTCCAGAGCTGCTTTATAGATGACTAATCTCATTTCATTATTGATGGACTTTACATAGTTATTGAACCGAACTGAATCAACAATGAACTGATTTCAACTGAATAATGACTGTTTACTATTGTCGTTTCACAGCTGCTTTACAGCAACTGAAAATTGTAAAACGGCTTTGAAACAATCTGTATTGTATAAATCACTACAGAAATAAAGGTGGCTTGACTTGACCATGAAGAGGGGCCATGGGTTTGCTATAGCCCCAGGGCCCTATGTGCTCTTAATCCAATGATAAAATGTTCACTACTGTAATGAAGATCAATGTAACTCACTCACATTTGAATAAACTTCTAGAGGGCCACTATTCTGTTTAACTATCTTAGTTTAGCTCCAGTCCTAATTAAACATCTGAATCAGCTAATCGAGTACTTGCTAGTCCTCATAATATCTGCTTTCTCCAATAGATTTAAGCTATATTATTTTACTGGATATGCACTCTTTTAATATTTTGAATGAATGCCATCAATCACAGGTTTATTTTAAATTGGGGAAAAAGTTTTGAATTTTAGGGTCAGCCATCTTGTCTTTTCTTTTCTTTTCTTTTCACTGCCATCTTTTCACTTGATTCACCTCATGGTCCACCTCAAGTGGTTTGAGTTAGGTTCTTTTCAAAAAGGACTCAAGCGTGAAAGCACCCATCACCGCGGGAAGTAGGGGTGCTGGGGGTGCGGTGTTAAAAATAAATGAATGAACAATATGTAATACAAAATAAATAGTATTCATTTTATTCATTAGTATATTCATTAAAATTAATTGAAAAAAAGTAGCCTAAGCCTACAATGACAAGAAGCAACGGTTAAATATGAGTTAAGTTGAATCAAATTGACTGTGAAAGTAATTTCAACTGATTAAACGTACTAAACTGACTTAAAAAATAATTTATTGCCATGATTTTTGGATTATATTATAACCTGTAACATGTCTCTGCCGTTCACAAATTAAGAATTAACAATTTCTACAGAGAGCAGAGAAAGAGCGAGAGCGTCTACCTCAGCAGCAACAAATCTCGCATTCTCACATCTGTAGTGCTTATTTTGATCTTTAACGTTAGGTCTTTCCTATTCTTGAAACAAAATTAATTCTTAAGGTTGATTCAGTATTACTCTTAATGAAAAACACACACACACAACATCAACAATGCTACATATTAAACATAAAACTTTTATGAACAGATAAAAACAAATAAGACCAGTGTCGTAGCGTCTATGCAGGGTATGCAGGTGCATATGGTCCCGGGCAGTTCGGGGGCAACGACGGAACGAATAGAGCCCTGGTACACTCACAATATCAACAAAACCTTGTGGTTTTCTAAAATAAGGAAAACAAACAGGATGCGCTTTCTGTCCACTTGGTCTTGAGCAGGAGCGCTTCACCGACATAATAAATATATCTATAGAATGCTTTAAATTACTATTTTAAAACAAAATAAGTTATTATAATTTTTTTGTTTGTTTTTTGGGCTGATGTGCCAAAATGGTGTTTGCATTCAGTAGCCTATACGGCAGCATTTTTGTGCCATGTTTAAAAATACAAATTAATAAGGATATGTTTTACTCGCGTTTAACACAAATAAATAGCCTATGGACTTCCTCTCAGGCTACCTTAACACGTTCGTAGTTTGTGGTTTATTATCTTATTAATTAAAACACATCAGCCATAAAATAGTACAATGGCAAATTCGCATATATTTTTTTTTTTGCATATGGGCCCGGGGCTGACTTGCTACGCCACTGAATAAGACTGATGTACCCGCGTTGTAACACAAATAAATGTAAGGTTTTTGGATTTTCCCCGTACTTTAAATGCATGCTTATAGCTCATTATTATTAATAAAAAAAAAACAACAACAAGATAACATTAAACTTTGAACTTTTATTAACCAAATTAATAAGGATATGTTTTACTCGCGTTTAACACAAATAAATAGCCTATGGACTTCCTCTCAGGCTACCTTAACACGTTCGTAGTTTGTGGTTTATTATCTTATTAATTAAAACACATCAGCCATAAAATAGTACAATGGCAAATCCACATATATTAAACATCTACCTTGCATTGACAAAATGAATAAGATGGATATAACCGTTGTAACCCAAATAAATAAGGTATTTTCCCTTATTTAAAACGAATGCTTAGTTTGTGGTTCATGGTTATATTTTAATGAAAACCCAGCAACAAAGACACTCACTTATATGCTATTAAACGAATAAATGAAAGTTTTATTAACAAAAGTTGCGCTTTGGACTGTAGGGACTGCAGATGCAAATTAGCTTTATAGCTAACTCTGGCACAACACTGTTGTTGTGCGTTGTCCCTGTACAAATAAATTTAATATAAAAAAAAAAAATAAAAAAAAGGCCATTCCATGTCAACTCAACCAGAGGTCCCTAGCTAAAAACTTTGATTTTGATTATTTTTTTGTAGTGAAAAACCTATATAAATGAAGAACAAATCAAAAGCATTATATGCCATGAATGTATATTGCTAAAAAAAAAATTCAGACTTAAAACACATATACTCATATGAAAATCTTTACTTATACACATTGTATAATTCATTGAGAATAAAATGACATGACAATTGTCAATGGAAGCCAAAATCATCAACCCTTTGAAGGTTGGATTCAAAATCACACTGAAAAAAAAATGTAATGAATTTCATTACAGCAACTCATAATGTCAGTCAGTAGTGTGTATGGGCCCCACATGCCTGCATGCACTCCCAACAACGTCTCGGCATGCTCCTGATGAGATGGTGGATGGCGTCCTGGGGGATCTCCTCCCAGACCTGGATCAGGGCCTCAGTGAGCTCCTGGACAGCCTGTGGTGCTACTTGCTGGCTTTGGATGCACTGATACATAACGTCCCAGAGGTTCATTCAGGTGGTGGATTCAGGTGTAAGGAACGTGAAGGCCAATCAATGGCATCAATGTCATCAAGAAATTGCCTACACACTCCAGCCAAGAGGATGGGCATTGTCATGCACCAGGAGGAACACAGGGCCCACTGCACCAATCTAAGGTTTGACAATGGCTCTGAGGATTTTACCCTGGTACATAACAGTAGTAAGGGTACCATTGGCTAGCACGTGGAAGTCTGTGTGACCCTCCAAGTATATTCCTCCCCAGACCATCAGTGACCCACCGCCAAACTGGTGTTGATGATGTTGCAGGCAGCTTAAAGGGGAGGTCTAATGCCATTTCATGCATTCTGACTTTTTTACACTTTTAAAGAGTTGGATTCTAGGGTTGTGACGGAGAGGAAATTTTCCCACCGGTTTATCGACATGTGACAACACCGGTAATACCGGTATCACCGTGGGGGCGGGGGCGGGGGCGTTCCCTCTTTTCCTCGCTTTCCTTCGCTTTTAAATAGCTTATAAAAGCTGCATGCGCATTTTACTTTCACTTTCAAATAGCGGCAATTCGGCGTAAAGCAATTGTTCGTTTTTAGTTCATTTGAATTTCCCCTCTTTTCCTCGCTTTCCTTTGCTTTTAAATAGCTTAAAAGCACAGTGCGCATTTTACTTTCACTTTCGAATTAGCGGCAGTTCGGCGTCAATTGCTTGAATGCAACAACAAAATACAACATAAAACTCACTTTAGCCTATATATAAAACATAGAACTTCAATTAACAAAACAAATAAAAATACACCATGCTATAGGGCAGGCTATGCCTAATATAAAATAACAAATAACTTACAAAG
>NW_015547734.1:95713-115030 GCF_001515605.1 Sinocyclocheilus anshuiensis
TGTTCAGTTTTTAATTGTAGTGTCTGTTCTTTTACTGAACTAAATTATTTTTATTACTATAAAAAATAAAAACGAAGGTGGGGGTCGGTGCTGCGGTACGCAAGTGACATAACCGGTGTTGCGGCTTAACACCGGTATCACCGTCAGCAACGTCTATCGCGGCAAGCCTACTCCCATGCTAAACATGGCCAAAGCTTCAAAAAACGAGTTGGTCATATGACAGTATTTCTGTGCCAAATACACTTCTTCAGGGTTCGTATAAGTTTCGGAAAGTATGGCCCTATATGACGTCATAAAGCGCGGAGCACTTTGAAGAGCGTGTGCACACATTAACCAGCAATGCCCAGCAATGGTGGTAAGATGACATTACTAACTTGCAAATTGCTGCCTCTGCCTTTTCAGGAACAAACTTGATGAATGCTTCTGCCTGGTGCCTGAGAATCATGTTAAAAGCAACTTTAGAAAAATAAATCAAGATTTGTGATTTTAAAAGTATATTTAAAGCTGCAGTCTGTAAGTTTTGCCTCTTTGTCGCCATTTCTGTTTGAAAACCTGGAATTGCAGCTGTGTGCGGAATTATCTAGCTTGCATAGGTTGTGAGTGGGTGGCTCCAGCGCGGATGAATTTAATGTATGGACCTGTATGGCATCATAAAGGGCAGATTTCCTTGTATGGGCACTTCTCACGGAAGAGCACGCCCATCAACATGTTTCATTCGGGTTACGGAAGTCGTCGGCAGCGCTGCACAGGACTTGCTTGAGAAGGATTTGTCATTTTGTTTTTAGACCACAAAATCAGCAATGTCACCAAAGAAATATGTTTTTGGTTGTGAGGGAAAGATAACCTTGTTCTGCTTCCCAAAGAACCCAGCATTAAGGGAACAGTGGATGCAGTTTGTTTCTCTGGGGCAGCAATGGAGTTGTGCAAGTATGTTGGTTTGTTCCTGGCATTTCGGTGATGAATGTTTTATAAACAAATTGAAATATAAAGGGTTAGTTCACCCAAAACTGCGTTTTACTCACCCCAGAGGCATCCTAGGTGTATATGACGTTCTTCTTTCAGACGAATATAGGATGCCAGGCCCTCATGCCACCCTCATGGAGTCAGTTTCTGACAGTTTGGTCAGAAACATGCACACTAGAGGTCTACACGGAGGACCCGACCTGGGATCCGTACGGGTTCAGGGCTATATTTTATATTGTCAGCCGGGTCCGGGTCGGGTCCCAATCTATTGCTTTGGGTCCCGGGTCGGTTTAACATTGTGTGTAATACCCGAGTCGATCTGACTCGGAGAACACCCGGCCGTTATCAGAGTCAGTCAGTGCTGTGCGTGTGTTGTTTTGTAACTTTCAACTTGTAAAATTAGGATGAGAAAAGTGTGAGTCGGTAATTTGAAATAAGGTGGGAAAAAAAACAAAAAAACATGAGCGACGTCATCAGAAGCAGGGTGGGCGGAGTTAATGCACATGCACGGTGATAATGGATACCTTCATGAGTGATGCGAGTTATTGATTTTAATAATATTATGAATGAACCATCTTGTTGTTATATCTAAAATTTTTGCTCAGAATCTGCTCAGAGATCACAGTCAGGTACAAGGGAGAAGGCTTCTTACATTAGGTAAGACAAAAAGTTAAATTTTCGCAACTTGTTTATCGACTTGTTAATAGCAATTTGCTGTGGAATATGTGCCGATCGGGTCCAGTCAGGTCGGTGTCTTCCCAGCCGGGTTCGGGTCCATCTTTCAAATAATTGACGGTCCGCTTCGGTTCCGGGTAGTACATTTTTGACATTTCTCGGTTCTGCACGGGCCCGGGTCCAACTTTCAAAATAATAGACGGGTCCGGGTCGGTTCAGTGTAGCACATTTACGGGTCTCTTCGGGTACGAATTTTTGGACCCGTGTAGACCTCTAATGCACACTAGAAGCCTGGTGGAGGTTATATTGTAGGGCTCTGGCAGTGCTCCTCCTGTTCCTCCGCTCACAGAAGAACAGATACCAGTCCTGCTGCTGGGTTGTTGCCCTTCTACAGCTCTAGCTCTTCTTGTGTAATGGCCCATCAAATGGTAACTCTTCCATGCTCTTGAAACTATGCTGAGACACACCAAACCTCCTTTTGATGGCACAGTGATCAACTATTTTGTAGGGGAGGGTCAAAATAACATGAATGAATTTTCAACTTCAGAAAGATGGCAGGACCATGTTTTTTTTATTTTTACACAGAAATTGGTTAGCACAATCTGTTGACTTTAGCCATATTTGTTGCATTATATGCCAACAGTTCAAAAATGGGAAAAGCACTTCCTGTTTTTTTTCCCTCACAAAGTTTGAATGCCTGTAACTCATGAGGTATTAAAGATATCTAAATATTCTTTTAGATTTTCAGTTTTAACAAACTTTTATTTAGTGTCTTATTTTTTAGAGCCCTATATGGTTCACTTCAAGAGATACAGTGCTGCTTGAAAGTTTGTGAACCCTTTAGAATTTTCTATATTTCTGCATAAATATGACCTAAAACAAGAGTAGTGGCTTGCTTCTTGCGACTCTGCCATGGACACTATGGTTGTTCAATGTTCTCCTGATGATGGACTCATAAACATTAATATTGGCCAATGTGAGAAAGGCCTTTAGTTGCTTAGAAGTTAGCCTGCAGTCCTTTGAAACCTAGTGGACTTTTACACGTCTTGCTTTTAGTGTTCTTTGTTTTTCTGAGGTCCTCAGAGATCTCATTTGTTTGTGCCATAATACACTTCCACAAATGTGACCAAACTTTGATAGATCCCTGTTCTCCGATCGGGTCCAGTCAGGTCGGTGTCTTCCCAGCCGGGTTCGGGTCCATCTTTCAAATAATTGACGGTCCGCTTCGGTTCCGGGTAGTACATTTTTGACATTTCTCGGTTCTGCACGGGCCCGGGTCCAACTTTCAAAATAATAGACGGGTCCGGGTCGGTTCAGTGTAGCACATTTACGGGTCTCTTCGGGTACGAATTTTTGGACCCGTGTAGACCTCTAATGCACACTAGAAGCCTGGTGGAGGTTATATTGTAGGGCTCTGGCAGTGCTCCTCCTGTTCCTCCGCTCACAGAAGAACAGATACCAGTCCTGCTGCTGGGTTGTTGCCCTTCTACAGCTCTAGCTCTTCTTGTGTAATGGCCCATCAAATGGTAACTCTTCCATGCTCTTGAAACTATGCTGAGACACACCAAACCTCCTTTTGATGGCACAGTGATCAACTATTTTGTAGGGGAGGGTCAAAATAACATGAATGAATTTTCAACTTCAGAAAGATGGCAGGACCATGTTTTTTTTATTTTTACACAGAAATTGGTTAGCACAATCTGTTGACTTTAGCCATATTTGTTGCATTATATGCCAACAGTTCAAAAATGGGAAAAGCACTTCCTGTTTTTTTTCCCTCACAAAGTTTGAATGCCTGTAACTCATGAGGTATTAAAGATATCTAAATATTCTTTTAGATTTTCAGTTTTAACAAACTTTTATTTAGTGTCTTATTTTTTAGAGCCCTATATGGTTCACTTCAAGAGATACAGTGCTGCTTGAAAGTTTGTGAACCCTTTAGAATTTTCTATATTTCTGCATAAATATGACCTAAAACAAGAGTAGTGGCTTGCTTCTTGCGACTCTGCCATGGACACTATGGTTGTTCAATGTTCTCCTGATGATGGACTCATAAACATTAATATTGGCCAATGTGAGAAAGGCCTTTAGTTGCTTAGAAGTTAGCCTGCAGTCCTTTGAAACCTAGTGGACTTTTACACGTCTTGCTTTTAGTGTTCTTTGTTTTTCTGAGGTCCTCAGAGATCTCATTTGTTTGTGCCATAATACACTTCCACAAATGTGACCAAACTTTGATAGATCCCTGTTCTTTAAATAAAACAGGGCACACACTGACACCTGATAGTCATCTCACTGATTAAAAACACCTCTGAACAGATGAACTCTAATTTCACCTTCAAATTAACAGCTAATCCTAGAGATTCACATACTTTTGCCGCTCACAGATATGTAATATTGGATCATTTCCTGAATAAATAAATGACAAAGTATATATTTTTGTATCATTTGCTTGATTGGGTTCTCTTTGTCAACTTTCAGGACTTGCATGAAAATCTAATTGTGTTTTGGGTCATATTTATGCAGAAATCTAGAAAATTCTAAAGGGTTCACAAACTTTCAAGCAGAAATTAATTAAATTAACCGTTGCATCGCGCTGCAGACACTTTTGTGGGACACTTTTTACGATGGATGGATACTCTTTATTTGACGTCTTTTGGACTATTGTAAAATAACACCCATTCACTGCCATTATAAAGCTTGGAGGAGCCAGGACATTTTTTAACTCCGATTGGATTCGTCTGAATGAAGAAAGTCATATGGCGCTTTTCCACTGCGTGGTACGACTCGGCACGGCTCGGCTTGCGTTTCCACTGCAGTTTAGTATCGCTTTAGAGTGGGCGGGAATTATACACATGTCGTTATAGTTGCGCCACCTCAACTACTGCGACTCCTGAAAAACTTTTTCATTCCACGTCGCCCCATCAAGCTCTCGCTGGATCCGCTCCTCTGCTATCAACGAGAGGAACGTCTGTACTTCCTCAACAGACAACGAAACTTTTTGGTTGTTACAAAAAAGGTGTGCTCGTTCAAAACAGTTGTGTTCGATCCTTCGCTGGCTGTGCTGATTTAAATCTAGCAGTTCTGTTGTGTTTGTGGCGCAAGTTCAGTGACGCAGGTAGTGACCATTCTCTCCGGCCAATCCGTGATCAGCAGCGTTTACACGTCACGTTTTGGTAACGGTACGGTTCACTTGGAACCTCAACCGAGGTGGTACTAAAAAAAAGTACCAGGTACCAGGTACTGTACCCAGTGGAAAAACCCCCAAAAGTGAACCGTACCGAGCCGTACCATGTAGTGGAAAAGCGCCAATAAACACCTAGGATGGCTTGAGGGTGAGTTAGGGCTGTGCAATTAATCGGAAAACAGTTTCGATTTAGATTTTGGCCTCCAACGATTATGAAAATACAATAATCGAGACAAAATGATTATTGCCCCCCATTCTGCCCCCTTTTCCAGCGCTGCGCTTTCGTTCCTCTATAAAAGCCCAATTTCACGTGCAAATCAATAAAATCATGTAACGTGACTTTTGCAAAATGAGACGTGCTTGATTTATAGAAGTATATTTATTCATGTTTTTAAAAGCGTGAAAGAGAACTTGCGCTGCTCCTCAGGAAGATATATGCGCTCACAGACGGAACTGAACACGGACATGTAAAGTCATCTTTTAGCTCAAGGTGCGCGCCTAAACGGTCAAATACACGCAAAAATGTGTCAAAATGCGGCGCTTAGTGGTTATTCATGTATACCTTCATCAGTCATGTAATAAATAAACAAAGAGTTGAGAATGTAAATACGCGTGTAACGGTAAATTGGATCCGTGCAGCTCTTAAAGTGACAGCAGCCTATTTTCCTGCTGCAACTGTGTGCTTAATATTAATCAAACAACAAAAGACAAATTCTAAATTATACACGGCTCGAGTGAAGGACTTTTGTAGCTTTAATAAGAAACAAAAAAGTTTAATTCTTACAGTGAAGACTATGCGGTTTAATTTTACATTTGATTATTCATTAGTAGGCTGTAAACTGCTTGAGACTTGCATAAAAACAATAAAGCACAGTTTGTTTCATTTGTATCTTTTTATTCTATTGTATTTGTCTTTTGCTTTTTTATTACTGACAGTTTAATTATTTTCAATCATTTTGAGGACTTTTTGTTTGTTTGTTTGAAATTCCGCCGGTCTCTTCAATGTAGATGCCATATCAACGTTATTTACAGGAAATATATATTTGATATGTATCACTATCTTTAAATAAATCACTCATATAAAGTTTTGGTCATATGGCCCCCTCATAATTGTGTTAAATAATCGTGATTACAATATTGACCAAAATAATGGTGATTATGATTTTTGATATAATCAAGCAGCCCTAGGGTGAGTAAATTATGGGGTAATTTTCATTTTTGGGTGAACTATCCCTTTAAATTGCACACCTTTTCAGTGGTCAAAAAACAAATGTGGATCACTTTGTGACATTAATAATTAAAATTGGACCTGAAAAAAGTAAAGTGTGACCCAAACTTTTATTTTGGAATATTCATTTTAAGGCCCTATATAGTTCAATCCCATAGACATGGGGATCTCAATGCTGCTCCATTTCCAAACTGTAGAATTTTACCCATTTTGGTCGAAAACCAAATGTTTTTGTGTTTATCCAATCATGACTGTGACACTGCAACCATGCAAATAAGAAAACCTAGGGTTTAGCAATGTACAGTGTAGCGTCTGGACCAATCAGACACACCATTTTTCATTTGATTTAACAAATCAATTATTAATTAGATTAACAAACGTTCACAGACCCCTCACCCAATAAACATACTGGGTGCCAAGTTGTCTGTGAACAGGGCCCAGGACCCTGGTTAAACAGTGTGACATGTATGATTATGAATAAACAGGATGAATTGTTAACCCCGGGTTAGGTATGAGCAATGACTGTGAAACATAATAAGATAACCCAGGATTCCATTTCCCTGGGTTTAGAATGACCCAGGGTTAACTATTTCAAGTGTGAAAGCCCTTAAATGTTTGAGCTCTAATAGTCTGAGGTACTATTAGTGATTCTGCTAAATATGGTTAGAAGTGGATACTACTTGATCTATGACTATGCTTCACATTTTATAATGAGGAAATTCTAATACTCTAAACATACTTCTAATATTCTAAACAATCCAGGTGAGGCAAATCTATAAAACTAAAAGTGTTTGCTTTTCAAGTGTTAAACTAACCTTCAAACAAATACTTGTATTTGGATAGGCTGTGTCTCTGGAGCCATTCTTCAATCTGACTTTCCTTGCCTTTCTTCCAGCGTACCTCCCAGAAGAAAATCCACGAGATTGAACAGAGGACAAAGGTCAGCAAAAAGAGACGGTCCATTAGACCATGTTTAGGCTCCACTCAGACCTCTGTGAGCTCAGGGTCTGCCTTGCTTTCTGCTGTCCTATCTGGTTCCGAGTACTTCTCCCATGTCTTATCCTACTGGGGAAAAGGACAGCATACATATAATTTAGGATTTGTGAAGCATTGTTTGATTGTTTAAGTACAAATATTTGCAGTGCATTCAGAAAGTATTCAAATTTCATTGTCACAGCCTTGCATTGTGTCTACACTGGGCGTGAGTGGTACGACATGATGCAACGAGATTAAAGACAATAAAACTGATGTGGTGCAATGTAAGCGACAAATCTCCATCACTAAACTGATGCCTTGTTCTATTAATGGCATGCTGACAGAAAGGTCAAATGGCCTGAAAATGTTGCTTTGTTGCGTCTAGCGTAGACAGCAACAACATTCACTTCCAACATTATTCAAAATAACTTATTTTGTGTTCAACAGAAGAAAGAAACTGATAAAGGATTGGAATAACTTAAGGGTGAGTAAAGGACAGAATTCTCATTTTTGGGTAAAACTACCCCTTTAATGCTTAATTGAAGCACATTCAGCAGCAATTAAAGCCTCAGGTCAAGGGTATGATTTGCACACCTCAATATTTTGATGAATGTTGGGAACCAAACAATATTGGTGATCAATGACTTCCATCATATTGAAAAAAAAAAGATATTTCTCAAAATATCTTCTTTCATGTTCCACATAAAAAGAAAACATAGTTTTGTAACAACACAAGAGTGTATAAATGTTGACTTCATTTTCATGCTTAGGTGAACTATCCCTTCAAGAATATCTGTTTTTTGCTACATTCAGCTTTCCTTCTACTGTGACCGGTCCCCCAGTTCCTGCCTCTGAAATACAACATGATGCTACCTTCAACATTGAGATAATATTACACAGACGATGAGCAGTTCCTGGTTTCCTCCAGACAGATGCCTCAATTCCATGAATTATTATTCTCACAGCCTGAGTTTTTTTTTTTTTTTTTTTTTCAAATTCTTTTTTTTTTTTTTTTGCAAATTCCAAGTTAAAACTCAGATTGGTGGAGTGTTGCAGTGATGGTTGTCCTTTTGCAAGTTTCTTCATCTACAGAGTCACAGACACATGATCTCGGGAACTCAACCAGTGAACATCAGGTTCTTGGTCACGTCTCCCTTGATTGTTCTGTTTGGCCGAAATGGCCTGCCCTATGAACAATTCTGCTTATTCCAAACTTCTTCCATGTCAGAGCTATAAAGGCACTGTGCTCTTGGGAAGCTTCCAATGCAGTAGAAAATGTTGTAGCCTTCTCAAGATCTGTGACACAATCCTGTGTCTGTTCCTTAGACCTCATGGCTTGGTTTTTGCTCTGGTATGCATTTTCAGATTTTCTTTTTTAATTTTTAAGGTTACCACAAATATACTTTGCCTCATGGCTTGGTTTTTGCTTTGTCATTGTAGACTAGAGAACAGACTTATGTCAAAAAATAAAGCATTTTAGCAAAATGAGGTGCTAGTTCAAATTTAAAAAATGCTTCTACAAAAAATTTCATCTGCAGATATGGTCTTGTTTAGGGATCTGTGCCTTTGTGCATGCAGACATCTGACTGATAAGTAGTGATTGTGTTTTTCAGCAATACAGTGCACCCTTAATTTACAGAGAAAATAAGGTCTGGGAAAAATCTGTAGATGGAAAAATCTTCATACAAGTTCTTTGTGCAGTTTTCTTTTTTTTCTGCTTGTTACTTTGCACTTTTTGTTAGAAATAGTTTATTTACTATTTATTCAGGTTTTTTAAGGTATCTAATATTTTGATACTTAATTTCCATGATCTAAATATTCTTAAACATTTAAAGTTTGTTGTCATTTGGAAGTGTGTAGGCCTTCTTGCATTATTATGCTGTTACATTATGATTATATATTCAGTGGCATACAATGGTCTTTAAAATGACAATAATATCGCTTATCGCAATTATTTCTGGTGCAATATATCGCACAACAAAAAGTTGTTATCGTGACAGGCCTATGTACACTTAGTTTAAACTTAGTTTCACTGAGTGACAGACTTCTGCTAAATAATAATTACTGCAGCTCTGCTAAAATGTCATATTGGTCGTTGAAAATTAAAGTCCTGTTATCAGTACAGACTTTAATTTTAATCTATTACATCAGCGCATACTAGAAGCAAAATACACAAAACTAAAGTCCCCGAAAATTGTTAGCATATATTGCCTACCTAAATAACAATCCAAACCTACATATCTTTAGCTCTGAATCACAGTGGCATAAACAGAACGTATGCGACGTAGAATAATCATACAATGTCAAAGAAAAACAACACTCATTACCGAAATACCCACAATGCAGTTAAAAGTAATTAATAAACCTAAAAAGTACTGTAAGACACTTTACTATTCATATTTAGACAACGGCTGCAGTATTGTCTTCTAGATATTTACCTTGAAGGATGTCTATTGAGAACCGGAAAAACCGCAGGATCTAGCGCTAGCATAGAAGACGCAGGAAATGACGCGGCGTAAGTAAAATGTGGACTGTGTCGCATAATGTTGACGTCAAAGAACTCTTTGTCGCAAAGTGTACCACACGAGGACTAGAGTGCTAATCTCGAGCTCATTCAGCCGTCATGGTAAAATAAAGTGTTTACCTCAATAATGTTTAACAATGTACACAATATCTTTATTTCTTCTTTGGTTTAATGACAACTTGTCTTTGTGTGAATTAGGGAAAACAGAAGAAACAGAAAAAATTTGCTGCCATGAAAAGAATGATCAGTTTAAAGGATCAGAGGATGTGAGTATCAGCATCAACATCATTATTATTATTATTAACCTGTAAGCAACATATGGATTAAAATGCTTCTCGCAAAGTTGATCATATTGATAGCGTGTCACAAATGAGAGAATCGAATGAAATAGGAAATCGTTACAAATTACACTTAAGTTACCGGTGTTGTGCCGAAATCAGTGACCTAGCGAAAACTGACCAGGGGTCGCTGCAGTGTTGCCAACTAATTTTCAGGGGAAGTTGCTAAATGAAGGTCGATTTGTTGCTAAATTAAATTGTGATGTCATTGCACGATGACATTATTACGTAATTATGACGCAAAATTACATCAAATCTCAGGAAACAAATATTTTATGTGTTAATAAAATAATATAACGTAATATAATATTAAAATATAAATAACTATTTTTAAATACAACATTGAATTATTGAACACATTTTTGAACAATTACAATTTTAAGTTTTTTTTTATTGTCTAGTAAACTAGTAAAACTACACATTCTGAACAATTATAGTTTTAAGCAGTGTATTAGCAGTTAGTATAAAAATAGGGCACAATTTATGTTAATATGAAGGAATTTTCCATATTGATTTTTCACAGTTTTTTTTTACCTGCATCTTAAATTACGCATGGCATTTTGTGTTTTCGGGTTACAATGGATAATGGATAATGTCCTGGAAAATAACTTCGTACCTTTTCCATTTTTCTAGATATTTTTCTTACAGTGTACTAACTGATCAACAATCGCAGGTACAAGCTACTAACAAGGTGTATCATAAATGAACAATTATTCAAATATTGAATTATCATTATTAAATTAAACAATTGCAAGTAGCAGCTAACTTAATTCATGTGAATTGTGTACTGCTAGGCATCTTTGGTTTTCTCATTTTCTGTGATTTAGATGGAAAATGTGTGCCTTTTTATCGTTTGAGTTTGATTAGACGTTAGATTAGACGCTGAAGCGAAATGATCAGCGTCAGGTGCTGTAAAAGATGTTTCATGTTTTAAGATTAGAGAAAACGTCCATTGGACAAGCTAGATCTTGTCACGAGCATCTAAATGCTTATATATAGGAAAGAAATGAAACATTAATGCTGCTGCTGTCTGCTATGTTAGCCTACTACTAAGAATGGTTTCCATATGAGATGTTTAGCGCTTATTATGTATAACATATTCCGATTATCTGATAAATGTAGGTCTTTATTCTTATTACTGTTTACTGTAATTACCCAATAATGTTGGAGATCCCACAGTTTGCTCCTTACAAATGCATATGATGCAGTTGGCCAGGGTCTCTGAATCTGACAAATAAAAAAAACATAGCTATCAAAATGTTACTACACTTTATTTCATAATAACTGACAATAAATGTTTAATAAAGTGACTCATGTGATGTAAAGCATATTTATCAGATGACATATTTATAGATACAGTATGGTCTGACAGGTCAAAATTATAGCTACCAAAATGTTACCCCTTTTTACTATAAGTCTATAAGTCTGTGTTCTTCAAACTCATTCAAGTGATGTAAAGATTTATCCTTTTTCCTCTAGGTTTATTCTTGTTGTCTTTTGAGTAACAGTCATCAATTATTAGACATTACTATTACCGAAAAAAATGTCTGTCATTTTTTTAAGGCTATTATTCAGATGGTTTGTTCCTTGTTGCACATTTAACACTGCTGAAATTTATCCACTGTATTCAAAAATTTTTTTTTATTCAAATCCTTACAATTTGAAGTAGCCTACAATCAACTTAGTTGTACAAGTCATTTCAACTTTAATTACATTAAACTGACTTAAAAACATGAGTGTTGTGATGTTTCTTAACACACCTCTGTCTAGATAAGGACAACACATTTTACTTTTAAATTTTCACACACTAATGTGTTATAGTTACACAATTTGTGTCAAGTATGTGTCATTTTTGATCAAATGTTGTATGCAATAAAAACACAGCAAACTCATAGTTTATTGAAGTGAGGAAACTTGCTCTTGAGCAGAGTAATGGCTCAAGTGACGCAAGCAGCAATGTGATTGGCTAATAAATTGCATATTGTGTTGGACACTTGCATTTTTTTTGTTTTGTTTGAACACGTTTAACACAAAACGTGTTAAAATAGTCATAACACAAAAAATATAAAAAATTAACATCCTTTTTTAAGCGTGCATGACTTATTGATCATACCATTTTTTATTTGACACTTATGTTTACATATTTCTAAGAATTTGTATAATGGTTAAAATTATATTTTACTGAGATTCTCTCATGAGGTTTTACTGCCTTCTAAGATTATTCCTATAATAGACAAGTTTTCATTTTAATTTCACAAGTCAAATTAGAGATGAGTTATGATTGAGGTATGGTTCAAATGTTTTTATATAATCTGAAAAAGGTAGGATAAAAAGTGCATGAATAAATAGCCTAAATGAGACTTTTATGTAACTATAACTTATAGTGGTTTCATATCTGCTCACAGATCAACCTTTTACAAAACAAATACAGGAATACATGTAGGCTATAATATAATTATATAGCCTACATGGTAAATGTTCACTGTCCCTTATACATGACTTGAAGTATTTCTTATTTTTTTCAACACAAGTTTACAACACAATCATTCATGCTAATTTAATCTCGATAAACTACATACAATTTGAAAGGTCTACTTTTTCAGCATTACACTTTTTTTTTAAATTTTTTTTTTTATATATATCTGGGTGGAGGGGGTGAACGGTAACAAGATAAATGCGTGTTGGGCAAAGGATATCCTTCTCAATCTGCATTTTTTTTACATTGAATCTGCACAAGAAAATCAGGGGGGAAAATCTGTAAGCCACAAAACAGGCATATAAATGTTTTAATTTCAATTCTGCTTTTTCTCTTGATGCCACATAATACCTTAACATATTTAAAAAAAAAATTCATTAAGTGCAGATTCTTATATGTATAACAAAAAGCTCATATAAAAACAAGCTTAATGTATAGCTCTTATTGCTTTTTGGAAATTATTAAACCAATTAATGGTAGGTACATGTCAAACAACTTTTGTGTAAAAGAGAAAAAAATAGAAGAGGAGCTGAAACATCACGAGTTACTTTATTAAGCATTATATGAAATAAAGAGGAGTAACACATTTCAATAGCTTAAAATTTAACCTGCCAGACCCTATTGTAGCCCATCTACAAATATATCAATATCTGATCATTATGCTTTATTTATATAAAACACACAAAAAATTAGCTCACACATCACATGAGTCACTTTATTAAACATTTATAGTCAGTTATTATGAAATAAAGTGTAGTAACATTTCGATAGCTATGGTTTTTTTATTTGTCAGATTCAGTGACCCTGGCCAACTGCATCATATGCATTTGTAAGGAGCAAACTGTGGGATCTCCAACATTATTGGGTAATTACAGTAAACAGTAATAAGAATAAAGACCTACATTTATCAGCTAATCAGAATATGTTATAAGCGCATACATCTCTTAAGGAAACCATTCTTAGTAGTAGGTTAACATAGCAGACAGCAGCAGCATATAATTTCTTTCCTATATAATAAGCATTTAGATGCTCGTGACAAGATCTAGCTTGTCCAATGGACGTTTTCTCTAATCTTAAAACATGAAACATCTTTTACAGCACTGCTCAGCTCCTGACGCTGATCATTTCACCGAAATCGGGTCACCGATTTCGGCACAACACCTGTTATAATTAATTAATTTATATATATTTGTAAAATCTTTTACACACACACCAAAGCTCCATTTATTGTGAAATATTGTCGCAGTTTAATATATTTTAAAATGCAATTTATTCCTGTGATGGAGAAAATTAATTTTCCAGTCTTAAGTGTCGATTTGGTGTTCAAGAAACTTTTTCAGGAGAGCGTTGATCTGTTCTGCCGACCGCTGCCGAACTGACATATTTAATTGTTGTGTTTACTGTTGTTAATTTACCTGAACCCATGATGATTAAATATGCCAATTGAGCTCCAACACCAACCCCGGTGGAAAAGCAGAGTGTGTGTGCACTGTGCGCACAGAACACTGCACGCGGGTGCTGAATTAAGCTCTTTCGTGTCTTTTTGTGCTTGAATGTTTAAATTGATGACGTGTATTTGTCCGTTCAATTGCAAGAAGATGCAAAGGAGAGCTCAATTCGAACACAGTGCGCGAGTACTCAGTTGAGTTCTTTTGCTTCTATTTGTGTTTGAATGCGTTAAAATCTCTTGAATGTTTCAATTGGCAAGGCTTAAAAACATGTGTAAATGATAAGCTTTCGTGACACCACGCAGCATTGGCCCATCAACTGTCCTGAGCGTATTTCAAGCTGGTCTCGGCCAGTCTCCAGGGGCCTCCCCATAGCCGTGGGCCCATTTAATCACCACCAACTTTCACCCCACTAGTGACAGCCCTACTGTTCATTGAACTTTCTATTCATCAAGGAATCCTGAAGAAAATGCATCACATTTCCACAAAAATATTAAGCAGCCAAATCTTTTTAAATATTGATAATTAGAACCACTATTAATAACTGATAATACCTTGGCACAAAATCGGCATATTAGAATGGCCTCTGAAGGAGCACGTGACACTAAAGTCTGGAGTAATGGCAGATAAAAATTCAGCCTTCCCATCAAGGGAATAAATTACATTGTAAAATGTTTTCAAATAGAAAACATATATATTCAATTGTAATAATATTTTACAATATTACTGTTTTTTACTGTGCTCTTTAAAAAAAATAAAAATACAGGCCTTGGTTAGCATAAGAGACTTATTTAAAAAAAAAAAAAAAAACTTATGACCAGTGGTGTACTTTCTATGGCTGAGACAACAAATCGAAGCATTGCGAATCGAGAAATGATTCTGAGATGTTCCAAATGCATTCTGTTAGATATTGCTTTATTTGCCTGAGCAGTGGTTTGGGTGGCTCGCCAATGTTCTAGATTTCTCTAATACATAAAATACCTCCCGCTAGAGATCCTGCAGTCTACAAAAAGTTCCTGAAGAATGGTGTTGCTTTGTTATTCTAATTGTGTGGACCATTTGGTTCACACCTTTACAAACAGTTTCTGTTGATTGAATCTGAGGCACAGTCACAATGTAAATGCATCTGAACTGAAGTACACATAATCTTTCAGTACATTTCACACTTGCAATAGGGCTGACGATATACAAAAATTTAAATTTGAGGGGTGTGTTTGAACTTTGTGCTCACGTCTTGCATCTTTTGCAGTGTCTCTTACATGAAACAGCGTTAAAAAAACTAGCATCTTATAACCTTGCTCATAACTTTTTCCATTCTTTTTTTCCAGAAAAGAACAGGACAGGGCAAAAACACAAAAGAAGAAGAAAGAAGATCCCTCAGTCATTAAAGAACAAGCAGTGTACGTTTGAATTCAGTATTTCTGACTGTTTGTGTTACTTTGCATCTGTTGATGCATGCTGATTCATAAATTGCAGACATTTCAATATGCTTATTGCGCTCTCTTATCCACAAGACCCTTGAGCAAGGCACCAAACCCCTAACTGCTCCCCGGTGTGGGTGTGTGTGTTTGCTACTCACTACTGTGTGTGTGCGCACTTGGATGGGTTAAATGCAGAGCACAAATTCAGAGTATGGGTCACCATACTTGGCCACACGTCACAATTTCGATATATCAACATTGACTCACAGTATACAGCTTGATTATATATATCTATTCTATTTTTTTTCTCCAAATATAGAATAGCTGTTAGTGAAAAGTATGGGTTTGGGACTTTAAAAAGTTAATCAATGATTCCCAGAGGCACATAAACGTTAATCAGAACTTCACGTATTAACACAAATTAATACAACCATACAGAACTTCAAAGCTCTAAGTAGTGGCCTCTCCATATTCGATTTAATAAAGCATTTTGAAGATATTTCTGTCATGGTAAATTCCATCCCCACATGTAAAACAAAATAGTTTAAACTTAATTTAAAATGACAGAGTATTTATCTGTAACATACAAATTCAAATACAAATACAAATTCAACTTTAAATTATTTTTATATACTCTCCAGTAGTTTTGTCAAAAGTACCTGTACTTCAAGTCAATACTTAAATTTTAAAAACGTAATAATACCAGCCTTTCCGCAATACCAGTAATGCAGAGTAGCGGATCGATCCAGTACCCGTTAATAGGCAGCAGCTTTTAGTCTTTACTGTATTTGTGTGAGCACTCTGTGAAGAGCGTCAAAGATTTCTGTTTACATTGTGTTTTTGCAGTGATGAGTATTGTTGCCAATTACAGAAATATTTGTGTGAACGCAGTGACCAATCAGAGCTGTTTAAATCAGAACCTTCTCAGTAGAGTGTAACAGTCGGGTTCCGGAAATAAAAATGCCATTCATTTTCTCCAAAGGAGAAGATTTTTAACAATAATTGATAAACCTTAAAAGATAGACCAGTTGTGAGCTCCGAGGTTGTTTATCAATTGTATATGCTTTTGTTAAAGCCATCTGTTTGTGTCAATTCAACATATTTTTAAAATAATCTCGTTGAATAGCAGAATTTTTGGTGAAAAACTGCATTACCCATGGCACTGTACAGAAAATTCCACCAATCTGAGAGTCACAGTGAACAAAGCGCACCAAATGAGCTCTGAATAATTTTAGATTTCTCCATAGTTTTTAGCCTACTTCATGAGAGTTTTTTCGTTCACCAAAACCGTTATATATACATTCTTGTACATGTCTTTTTGTCAGATTTCATATACTTTTTTGCTTCAAATAAAATTTTGTAATGTTTTCATTCACCATGTAGCTGTTTGGCTTGGTTCATGGCTTATTATAGAGCTTTAACAAAGACCTTTTTAAAATCCCAATAGAAAAAATTCTTCAGAAACAAGTGCCACTGAAAACGGGGGACACTCTATAGAGCAAAACAGTCAGGTTCTGGAAGCTTGGGCTGCGGGTGAACTGAAGTGATATTAGATTCATTGATTATAAAGAGAGCACTCTTTGCTTGGATTCTCTATGTAACCCATTCATAATTTGAATAAAAGTTTTATTTTTTATGCTGCTATGTACACACTGCAGAGTTTAGAGAGTGAAGGACAAAAATCTATCGAAATAGATCCAGATGGATAACAGAACAACTATGATCCATAGAACCCCTAATTTGAATTAATTGGCTGTTTTTGTCCATACGATGAAATTCAATGGGGTCCATAAGTTTCTTGCACCAAAAGAACAAACAGTAATATGTACAACTGTACAATCTGTACCAGTGGTATTATCAAGTCTTCTTAGGTAGATGATCACGTTATAAGTTTTAGGCATCAGAATATCAAAAATCCAATTTGTAACTGTCAGGCCTAGTTGAACACCACAAACATGTCATCATAGAAAGTGAATTTTAAATTTCATTGCTCAAACTTCTGTTCTCTTAAACTTCTATTTAATTCCTGTAGTGATAATTATAGTAATACTTTTAAATATTTGTGTTTGCATTCATTGTATATAATAATTTTGTGCGTTATCTTTCTTTCAGAGCAAAATACCCATCTTGTATGTTCTTTCAATACAACACCCAGCTTGGACCTCCATATTACATCCTTGTTGATACCAACTTTATCAACTTTTCTATTAAGGCCAAATTAGATGTTGTCCAGTCAATGATGGACTGCCTCTATGCTAAATGTAAGTCTCAACACTCTCAGAATTATTTTCATCAATGCTGATGTGAAAGAGGATGGGTGTATTTTGGATGTATTGATCACTGTAGAGATTCCTATGCAGCAGCATTGAACATAAATGATGCTGTATTTAATACAGAGTGTAACAAAGTTAAAAGCTCAGGGAAGAAGGCGTGAACCAGCAAATATTTAATTTTAAACATAAAACTTTAATAATCATATAAACAAACACAAAACGAAAGTAAAAGCAGCAGCCCCTCACGGACGACTGCCACATAAGACATAATAAAACAACAACATAAGTAGTCCAGGCCTGGTCCTCTCTCGTCCTTCAATGTAGTCACTCCTCCTTTTATCCTTCCGGAGCTCCTCCATGGGAATCGAGACCGGTGTGGCGCACAGGTGATGATCATTATCACCGGCCTCACTCCATTCCCGCGGCTCTTGGCCCCCTCCCCACTCATCACACAGAGTTTATAGCATACACTCTGTGCATACAGTTCACAAAACCTTATCTATATTTGTATATCACATAAACATGTGGTGTATACAGGACTGGAAATGGAAACTGTTACTTTAACAGATGTGATGAAATAGATAACACTGTTAGTCTAGTCCAAAAACAGCTTGATTTATTGAAACGTATATCGAGTAAAAAAAAGTTTCATAACTGCATGTGATGAGGGAGATAAACTGATTAATAGTCTATGGTAACATCACCAAAACAATAATCTTTCAATAAAATAAAATTTCATCCTTTTTAACCATTGTTTTTTTTTTTAAAGAAAGTAAGAAAGAAAGGATGAGCCAGTTGGTAGATTTCCATGCTGGTCTGCAGAAACCAGCAACAGGCTAAATGAAAATGCTAATTCTGTCATGGCGCAGTAAAGGAACACACCGTGTAAACAGGGGTCTGGGTCCAAATGCAGGTTTATTTGACTGCAGGGGAAAACAAAGTAAAAATCAAAACAGAAAACACAAACAGAGCTAAGACTCTGACACGCAGGCTCAGAACAGAAACGGAATCTGACACAATACGGCCACTTCTGGCTTGCATTAGTCCATGTACCAACAATTAATAATCCGCCCAGAGAGGCGTGGGGAAGGCGTATAAATAGCCCTCAGGATGGGCAACAGCTGTGTGTGTGTGAGTGTGTGCACAGGTGTGTGGCATCAAGGTAACGGAGTCCGGGAGGATGGGAAGTGGCGACCTCTGGTGGTGAGAGGGAGAACACCAGACCCAGACCCCTGACAGGACCCCTCCTCTAAGGAACTGCTTCCAGACGTTCCCGAGCACCCAACCCGGGGAACGGCAGAGCGGGGATGGAGTAGGGGGAGGGATGGGGGGCCCAGGTCCGTGTGGTAGCGGGGGACCTGGGGACTGGGGCAGAGCCGGTGGGATGGGCACCCAGAGCAGAACCAGCGGCCACCACAGCGGTGTGTGTGGAGCTGCCGCCTTGAAGAAAACGGAGGCGAGTTCCACCGCCTCAGGGGAACTGAGAGCGGCCACTGCCGCTTCCGGAGCTTTGTGAGCGGACACCGCTGCCTCGGGGAAACTGCAAGCGGGCACCGCCGCCTCAGGGGAACTGAGAGCAGACACCGCCGCCTCGGGGGGAACTGAGAGCGGACACCGCCGCTTCCGGAGCTTTGTGAGCGGACACCGCTGCCTCGGGGAAACTGAGAGCGGGCACCGCCGCCTCGGGGGAACTGCGAGCGGGCACCGCTGCCTCGGGGAAACTGCGAGCAGACCACACCGCTCGTACCGACATCAGCGGAGGTTCCCGCACGCTGCGTACCAGCCCGCGATGCTCCAGGAACGGGCGTGAGG
>NW_015547734.1:115237-121859 GCF_001515605.1 Sinocyclocheilus anshuiensis
GCACCTGGGGACTGGGGCAGAGCCGGTGGGATGGGCACCCAGGGCAGAACCAGCGGCCACCACAGTGGTGTGTGTGGAGCTGCCGCCTTGAAGAAAACGGAGGCGAGTTCCACCGCCTCAGGGGAACTGAGAGCGGCCACTGCCGCTTCCGGAGCTTTGTGAGCGGACACCGCTGCCTCGGGGAAACTGAGAGCGGACACCGCCGCTTCCGGAGCTTTGTGAGCGGACACCGCCGCTTCCGGAGCTTTGTGAGCGGACACCGCCGCTTCCGGAGCTTTGTGAGCGGACACCGCCGCTTCCGGAGCTTTGTGAGCGGACACCGCCGCTTCCGGAGCTTTGTGAGCGGACACCGCCGCTTCCGGAGCTTTGTGAGCGGACACCGCCGCTTCCGGAGCTTTGTGAGCGGACACCGCCGCTTCCGGAGCTTTGTGAGCGGACACCGCCGCTTCCGGAGCTTTGTGAGCGGACACCGCCGCTTCCGGAGCTTTGTGAGCGGACACCGCCGCTTCCGGAGCTTTGTGAGCGGACACCGCCGCTTCCGGAGCTTTGTGAGCGGACACCGCCGCTTCCGGAGCTTTGTGAGCGGACACCGCCGCTTCCGGAGCTTTGTGAGCGGACACCGCCGCTTCCGGAGCTTTGTGAGCGGACACCGCCGCTTCCGGAGCTTTGTGAGCGGACACCGCCGCTTCCGGAGCTTTGTGAGCGGACACCGCCGCTTCCGGAGCTTTGTGAGCGGACACCGCCGCTTCCGGAGCTTTGTGAGCGGACACCGCCGCTTCCGGAGCTTTGTGAGCGGACACCGCCGCTTCCGGAGCTTTGTGAGCGGACACCGCTGCCTCGGGGAAACTGCGAGCAGACCACGCCGCTCGTACCGACATCAGCGGAGGTTCCCGCACGCTGCGTACCAGCCCGCGATGCTCCAGGAACGGGTGTGAGGTACTGGGTGCCGCAGACGAGGTCTCTGACGACCCTGGGATAGCCGCCTCGGGAGAACTGTGAGCAGGCTCTGCAGCCAACTCCATCCTGACGGCTGAGCCGCTCAACTGCAGAGCCAGGTTGACGTAGTCCTCCAGCGCCTCCTCGGGGTGCCAGAATGGCATAAGGGATTTGAAAGGCTCGCTTAGGCCCCCCCAGAAACAGACCATTGAGCAGGTCCTCTCTGTCGCCGACTGGCGAGCCACTCCCACGAAGTCCCTGGCGTAATCCTCAATGCACCGGTCTCCCTGGCGGACATTGAGGAACCTTCCTGCTGGACCCATGCTTGGCGGATTATTCCGTAACGAAGCAGTAAAGGAACACACCGTGTAAACAGGGGTCTGGGTCCAAATGCAGGTTTATTTGACTGCAGGGGAAAACAAAGTAAAAATCGAAACAGAAAACACAAACAGAGCTAAGACTCTGACACACAGGCTCAGAACAGAAACGGAATCTGACACAATACAGCCACTTCTGGCTTGCATCAGTCCATGTACCAACAATTAATAATCCGCCCAGAGAGGCGTGGGGAAGGCGTATAAATAGCCCTCAGGATGGGCAACAGCTGTGTGTGTGTGAGTGTGTGCACAGGTGTGTGGCATCAAGGTAACGGAGTCCGGGAGGATGGGAAGTGGCAACCTCTGGTGGTGAGAGGGAGAACACCAGACCCAGACCCCTGACAAATTCACTCTCTGATAGTAGATGGTGCTTGTGAAGCAGCAGAAATAGAACTGTTTCACCTGTAACCTAATTTCATTTTTATTTAATTTTAGTTTAATTAACTTAATGTTGTTATAGTTTATATAAATACATCTGAAAGTACCCCGTGCAAAAGTAGCTGAAGGGTGTTACAATTTAACATTTTGTCAAGTGAAATGTACTTAAATAGTTATAGATATCCTGTGCTCAGTGAGTAGAGACCAGTGAACACTCTGTAGGGACCCTGTAAATCAGAATGCAGCTCAACTTTCAAAGTATTTTTATTATTGTTTATTATTATTATTATTATTATACAGATACATTATTACAGATATTTTAAAAACTTTGCGCACTGTTCCAAGAAGTTGTTCTCTCTATATGTTTAAAAGGAAGAATGCATCCTTTGTGCAATGCTGTTGCTGACCAGGACTTTAAGGGATATTTCACCTAGATCATGATTTACTCACTTTCAAGTCATTCCAAACCGGTATGACTTATTTTCTTTTTTTTCTCACAAAAGAATATATTTAACAAAAATAACAAAAAAATAAATTAAATTAATTAAAAGCAAAATATCTTACCTGTTCTACAGAAGAATTAAAGTCATACAGGTCTGTAATTACATGAGTGTGTAAATGATGGTAATTTTCATTTTGTAGCCTGTTCTTGAGATGGGAACTTTTTTGAATAACAATTTCTGCACTGATTACTCATAAAATGTGATCTGGGGTCATATGCATAAAACGTCTCAGAAATGCTCTTAAGAACAGATCACACCTAAGTGTTGTGGCATAACTATAGTGACATATAGAAAAAATGGCCATCCTCAACCACTGAATCAATCAGTAGTGTGTTTGCAAGGGTGTGACATAATAGTATTATATGACACCAATCATTTGTTCATAATTTATTGCAACACAAAATGGTATTTTAGTAACAGGTTTCTTTATGTTGAATCATTTTTGATGGATGAATTGAGAATGCCAATTTTAATTTCCTGTATTTATTCATTTAAATGTTTATACATTTTTACTCTGAGTGCTTTATGCATACAGCCCCTGATCCTCATACAAGTTACAAGTTACATAGCAATCTGATTAAACTAATAACATACATTTGTAGTTTTCAAGCTAATACATTTCTGTGCATTTATGTTTTCGTGTTATTCAGGTGTCCCTTGCATAACAGACTGTGTGATGGCTGAGCTTGAGAAATTAGGGATGAAGTATCGAGTGGCTTTGCGGTAATGCACATTTACATGACATACATGTAACAGTAACAGTGTCTTTTGAACACTAAGGACCAAACCAATATTTGGGGGCAGGGGCATATCAATAATAATTTTTATTTAAATGTCCTTTTTTTATTTTTTTTATTGAACATTTAAAGGGTATAATGAAAAACTGTAAAATAAGTATTGTTTGTAAAATCAAGTTGAACTATTTGCAAATAATAGTTTTATTTTAAAATATGCACACATTCACTTTTAATCATATTCAATTATGAATTACATGAATCACACCTATATTTTATATGTTAAACAGAAAAACTTGACACATTTCTTTCATAAAACACTTGGCAAATATTAAATGTTTAGCTACTTAAATCTGGCACTCATTCACTGTTAAAACTAAAGCGCTGGGATGCACACTCGGATTCTCTGAATTGATTGGCCATCTTAATCATTTTGGCATTGATGAGCACTGTTACACCCCTGAGGCAGTTGATCCTAAAACTGTATTCCCTAAAACGTTGTCATCCTAACAATACAAAGTGCAATGTGTAACGTACGTAGTACAGCAGACCAGCACCAGGAACAACAAACATGCCTTTCTCGACTAGAACACTGGAAATCAACTTTCATTCTGCTTTGTTCATAAAATATTAGATGTAGTCGGTAGAAAAGGATTATCCTGTCCTGTCCTCCCAGAAGAGAAAATAATTACTGTTTGCACAGGTCATCTTGTTGAAAAGTATACATCACTTAGCTTTTAACGGTTCATGAAATCCTGTGTTTCAGCACTGATTAGTTCCCACCGCAGTTTTTAAAAATAATAAGTGGATGTGGTAAGCTGTGAAGTGGAGGGGGAAGAGGCGAGACAGACAGCACAACAAAGGCTTCTGAGATAGTCAGTTTAATTTTGCGCTCACTGAGTTGAAAGCATCAAAGGTTTCCACAAATGCACACTACAGTTCACTCTTTCACAGAACAAAATTAACAAATATATATGGTATGTAAGCTCAATGTACATTACACAAATACACATATAAAGGATATAATTTAATGCACAAATAAATGCATATGCATGATAAATATCTTGCAGAAATCTGTTCTGTTCTAGTACTCTCTGATCATAGAAAAAATAACTAGCTTTGTTTGCCCTTAGCATGTCATCCTTAGACTTGTCACAATGTTGTAATTAAAAGGCATTTTTCTGTTTAGAGATCATGTGTGAACAGGACCAGTTTTTGAAATGCTGGCAAATCAGCTGCAGCATTTGCTGGATTAAGTAGTAGTAACTTTGCAGGAAAAGTTCACCGTTGTTGCAGTGTGTGCCACTGCAGTTGGTCATAAGATTAACTACATTGTGGACAGCTATGTCATTTACTGTAAATTTTTTAACAGTTTGTACAATTTGATGACATCACAGTTTCAACAACATTTATATTACATTTACATTTAATCATTTAGCAGATGCTTTTATCCAAAGCAACTTGCAAATGAGATAAAAAGAAGCAATCTGTAATCATTTTTGCTCTGATTTGTGAATGGCAGACATCCCACCTCTCCTGGAGTGTCCCGCATATTGATAGCGGCTCCCTGACACCCACAAATTCTATACAAAATCCCAGAAATTGAGTGAGAGAGAGAAACCCTGTTTCCAGGATATTCAAGGTCATTTTTGGTGATTTAATCAAAAGTTGTCACCATCTGGAATGATAACAGTATGGATAAAAGATAGAAAGCTATTGTGTATGTAAATGGTAGATGTGGTGCATTTACCAGAAAAGGTAAAACTGGAATTTTACTGTGGTTGAACAGGTTTTATGTATGAAAGTGGCTACTCTTTCTTCCTTGGTTTTTATGCTGATTTGAACTTTTTTTGTAGGATTGCCAAAGATCCCCGCTTTGATCGATTACCTTGCTCACACAAAGGAACATATGCTGACGACTGCTTGGTGCAAAGAGTAACGCAGGTATGAGAACTTTGTAAGCTTTGGGGTTATAACTGTTTCATATTCTCAAATGAATGGAAAGAGTGGAATACTGCTGCTTATTCATTAGTGAATCAAGCCATTTAAAATGGCAATTTTTCACCTGAGATTTGGAACTAAATTACAAGTGGGGAAATGCCTTAACTAAAGTGGCAGCATCATTATTTGTAAGAATTTTCAAAATGACCAACACCACCCCCCCCATGGATTCCATAATGTATTAAATATACCTTAATGTCCTTGTAGATTTTGGTTCACAGATTTGGTTTTAATCTTCATTTTAAGACCCTATATGGTTCCAGAGATATACTGGACTCATAGTGTGGCTCCAAGAATTTGTTCAATTGTACACATTTTCAGTGGTCAAAAACCAAATGTGGGTCACTTTGCATACAGAAGATACTTTTTTTCTGTTCAAAAGATTGTTCAAATCTGAGTGCTTAATTCAGGGCGGACATTTGGCCATTTATATTTAATTTCTAAGAGATATAACCATAAAACCTTTTGTGTTTAGGTCCAATTTTGACCCGAGTATGAACTTTACAGGCTTTACACAATGTTATGCAGACTTTTTTGACATGACCTTGGCGTTACTAGCATCATGCTGTACAGGAGCTACAGGAATGTGACTTCTCTCAAAAATGTAACCTCTTTCCCATGTCTTTCACACACTTTTGGGACTGAATTTTGTTGATAAACATGAATATGCACGCCTATTGATGATCAATATTTTCATGCTGCAATAGTTATATAAATTGTGTATGACTGTTTAATAAGCTTTCATTCCACCGGGTCCAAATAGACCCAGGAATGCAAAAGTTGAATGCAGATTTTGAGTGCATTATGAAGGTTAAGGCACAGCAAATGTGGAGGTTTCACAAAAATGAATGAATAAATTAAATAATTGATTAAAATTAGATTTTTAAATATATATTAGGAGTGAAAATTAAGTGATTTCACAAATCAATAAAATAAGTGACACTATGAAACAATTCTAATCTCAGAGCTGATATGCATTTTATATCTTGCTTTACATTGTGACTAAAGCATTCCCAATTGTTTCATTAGCACAAATGTTACATTGTGGCCACAGTGGACAGGGACCTAAAAAGGAGGATTCGGAAGATCCCAGGAGTCCCCATCATGTACATTTCCAATCACAGGTACTCAAGCTCAATTCGCTAAGTCTCGCCTTAATGTTACTGAGGAGGGGCTCTAGTGAGTACAAGTGAAAAAGCCTAGGTTATGTGCAAACTTCAGAAATTGAATAAAGCCTACTGGTAAATGTGTGTCCAGGTATGTCCAATCCTGCTTTTGAAGGAACACCATTTTGAAGAGCCCGATACTGGTCTCCTGTACTCGTACTCGTACTCGTTAAAATGCCCCGATACCAAACGCCGATACCACATAGCATGTGTTATGCAGAGCACTAATTCCGAGTATGGGTCACCATACGTGGCCACGTCACGTCACTTAATTTCACTCACTTCACGTCACTTAATTCTGCATCAGTACAAATACGTGCACGCGTTGCGCGTGTTTTGCTTGCTTGAGCGTTTCTGCATTATATGAGTGGCTTTGGAAAATAAATCACAGCACGTTTCAGATGAAAAAAACGCGACTCCTATTTCTGAAAATATCACAGTTAGGAGATTTATAGCGAGTGGTTCCCTGCATTATTACAGCAAAGCGTGTGATTACAGTACTAAGCCGCTGCAATGGAGCAGCTCTA
>NW_015547734.1:122086-128555 GCF_001515605.1 Sinocyclocheilus anshuiensis
AGCTGAATAATTTTTGGTTGATTGTAATCTATTACATACCTTTCTATCAAAATTATCTAACATTATCAAGATGAATTTGTTCTGACACAGTTTAACTCTGAGTTCTTGTTATATTTTATTACCATTTTCTAAACTATAGCGAATAAACTGTGATAATGTGAGAAATGTTGAAGGTGTCTGAATAAATTTTGGTTTGACTGTATCTATTTGATAAATGAAGTTAACCAACTAACATTATACATACCCTTTTGGTTTCTGTACCCAATATTGAAAAAATTTACAAATGCAATAAAAGTATCGGTATCGGCAAGTACCAAAAATAAAAGTATCGGGCGAGTACTGGAAAATGGTGGTATCGGTGCATCCCTAGTTTTTAGGTGTGTTTGACTCCGGCTGTAGCTGGATTTTAACGTTTGGTGAGACTTGCTGCTTGCAGTCAGAAGAGGAGTTGAAAATGGAGACATGAAGTCGTACACGTTCCGCTTCCCGTAGTGATGCTCTGGCAGTGTTTGCGTACTTTTAAAAAAAAAAAAAAATTTATGATCAACATTTTTATTCAGATTTAGTTTCACATCAGAAACATATATCACAATTCACAGTTCCAGAGAACTATGTACAAACAGATGCCATGAAGCTGTCCACTTGTACCAAAGGAGAGGAAGAAAAATAAAAGAAATAAAGTGTTTTCATGTAGCAACAAATACTATTCATTGAAAAATATAAGCACTGCTTAATACGGCACCTATATAAAGATGAATAAAATAACAGGCCAATACTATTAAAATAACATCAAAATGCCATATTATTTTAATTCTATTTTTACAATAGGGATACATGAAATTAGTTAGTACTATTATAAAAACACAGATTTGTGAGCATTACCGGAAATGAAGGTGTCAGAATGACATGAAACTTGATCGTTGTAATGATGAGTCTGGCCAATGGTATAACAGCTGTATTGTTATCAGAGCGTCCAACCACTCTGGAGAAGCTGCACAGATTGAGCCAGCCAGCTGGTCTCAAATCACTCTCACTGGACTTTGATGGCATATGTTTCAGTGACATAGCATCACCACCGTTTCATGTCGGACAAAATTTCTAACTGGCGTGCATTGCTTCAAGTCACACTGATCGGTCTGTGCAGCGCCGAATCAAGTCAAACACACCTATTGTCATTACAGGAGATTCTATAAAGATTTTCTGACTGAGTAACCGTAATCAAGTGTGGTGTAGCTTTACTGAATGGCTCAATTTAGACTTGTATATGTATGTGTGTGTATTTCTATATGAATTTATATTATGTATATTTTTGTATTTATTGTAACAGAAGAAAATTATCTTGTCACCTATGTAAATTAATAAAACTTATAATGTTTTTTACAGGTATAACATTGAGAGAATGCCAGACGATTATGGTGCACCACGGTTGTAGAACATAGATGTTTGTGTTTTTTTTTTTTTTTTGTTATAAGAATTTGTTTGGTGGAGATCCCCCACCTTCTACCTTTAAATGATTTCCCTTGTGAATATTGTTCAGAACTCAGTACAATAAAGTTTTTGGCAGCCCAGATTCTAGCAGCTCAGAGTACATTAGAGGAAATTAAAAGGAGGGGGAAATAGGAAGAAAATTATCTGCAACCAATGGAAACGACATGAGTCCAAATCTAGTGGCTATTGTGGGGAACTTCAGTGATCTAGGATCTCCTCTTATTGATATTAATGTGTTATTGATTTAAATTATTTGGTGTCTCCCAACAATAATATTGATTTAATCAAACACATTAAATTGGCCAAGTAGCCTTTAACTATTACAGTATGTTAACAGCTCAACAATGCAGTGTTAAAAAATAATGAACATTTCCCGTGAAGCCACTCCCTGGTACTCTTATATGTCCGTTTAGGATCTTAGGATTTATTTGCTGACCACATTCTTTTGTCTTTATCTTAATGACATCTCTGTCAGTTGTTTACACATCTGGTTGGATTCCATCTGCTTGGAGGCTGTCGTAAATAAAAATCACCATTGATAGACAAGTTATCAGTATCCTTGTTTATTTCAAATTATTGTTGTTTGTCAATTATTATTGTTAATTATTGTTAGCTTCATGTGGCTAAAACCATATTTACATTGTGCAGGCCTACACAGGATGATTTGAATGCAATTCATTTTAAAATGGGCTACTGTATTCTGACAATGTTCAGCTAGCTATATATATTATTTTTTTTACTATCTAGCTTTTGCTGTTCTGAGGAATGATTTATACCTGTCTTAAAATCACTACACTGCCGTATGTGTAAAATTATCACAAATCAGTGAGCATTGACTGTAAAAAAAATTCCGTAAAATTTACGGTAAAAAACTGGCAGCTGTGGTTGCCGGAATTTTACCGTAAAAAATACGGTAGCAACATTTTACGGATTTAACTTAAATTTACAGTTAAATACCGTATTTTCATTAACTGATATAATGTTAATATACCAACCTATTGAAGTACTGAAATCTGTTTTGCACCTTTGTAATACACTGATAACCACCAAATGCAGGTGGTGATGAGAAAGTCACATGATGAACCAAAGCCCATCACAAGCAGCTTTTAAATAATAACATATATAGAAGGTGCACAGTGTCATTCACACAGACACTATAAACACCATCATGGTAACGCACATGAAACTGAAATAATGCAATAAACATTCATTTAACAACATTAGGTATAACACACAACCCTAATATACAAAACTGATAAGAAAAAACTAAGAAGAAACATAGTTATTTCAACAAAAAACATCAAATTTGAAATGTAACGCAGGGAATTCTGGGAATGTAAATTTATGGTTATTCACTGTAAATTATACGGTCTTTTCACTTCCAAAAACGGTATACTACCGGAAAATTAATGTCCAATACATGTAATGTCCAATACAGTTTTTCACCGTATATAGTAGGGGAATTTACCATTAACCATTTAACAGGTTTTTACTGTAGCATTTTTACAGTCTTTTACTGTTAAATTCATGGTCATGTTTTACAGTGTTGTTATAAATACTTGTAAGAACTGAGCATGTAGTGTTAAGTGATGTCAAGAAGTGCGACGAATGGGACTGGTTCTCAATCATGATCATGGCAGTCACACAAAAAAAATGTCACATTTCTCATGTTTCAGGGTTGTTGCAGGTCTTAATTCACCCTTTCGTAAATTCTGACCTTAAAAGGTATTAAATTGGAGCAGAAAGTTTTAAGTCATGGAATTAAATTGCATGAGGGATTGTTTTCTTGTTGCGTTTCATTTTTAAATGAAGAGAAGGCGTAATATCTCTGTGGCTTAGTGGCTGTATGTGCTGATTTGTCTGTCAGTAACCTGTAGATTAGAAGAACCTGATCAACGTGCAGATGCACATTTTCTGAATCTTGCCGTTTAGAGAAGTAGTTAGATTGGGGAAATATTTGTTCCAGCCTAAATGTCTTCAAAAGAAAAAAACAAATTGAGTGAGTTTGTTGATTTTGACTATAGTTTGTGGTCACTTCCATTATTAATGACAACAAATAGTTTGTAAGAACTGCTGTTTCAATTTCATATTTGTATAAGAATACTTGCATTTGCAGTGCTCGTTTTATCAGTTTGGTTAATGTTTAGTAAATGGTTTGCCACCTGAAAAAAAAATGATGTAGGATTTACTTAGAAACAATTTTTTGCATTTTTAAAATAATTATAAAGGAATGATAGAATTAAACATCAAATGTTGAAAGATTACAATAGTTTTTCTTTTAAACTGCATGTATTTCATTCCATAGCTCAAGTGAAACGGCAGTGTCATAAAGTTTAATAGCTTATGGGTCTAATCAGAAAGTACAGAAGTTAGTGGTTAGGACAAAGAAACCATCTTTTTTGTAAAATTATTTAAAAAGCAATGGCGATTTGTTGAAAGTTGTTTTTCATCATGCTCCCTATAGGCAAAATGTTGATGTATTGTGTTCACTTCAATTTATTCTATAAAGTTTCTTTACTTGGTCTTAAAAAAGGACTTTGTACACTGCCTCTTTTAATTGGAGAATGTAAAAGGAAGCAGAACAATAAATTGACAAAGTAATACAAAATCTAGACCAAAGGCTTCAAATAAACTGCAGTGTTGAAAATACGGTAGCATAAAATAGCATTTTTGAGAATATGTCTGCATGTTGCCATTGTCATTTCCTACAGTCTCAGTTTGTTATTTATGTGACATACTTCTCTCCATCTGGCATTGAAAATATCTAATTACCTTTGCATCAGGCATGAAACGGCACAATCCAAACCAAGGTCTTTTGGATTTGCTGCAGATGGAAAGATTGAGAGATAGTGAAGGCAAAGCAAACATTCAACCTTGACACTTGATACGGTGTGATTATAGAAGAGATTAAGGACAGCATTAATTACAGTTTAATTTATGTGTTAGTAAATCATGTAACAATCTGAATGTTTGAATTAAAAAAAAAACAGCAAACAAACAAATGTGTTCTGTACAAGATGTGTTTTTTCAATCAACAATGTAAACGATACAAGTCAGAGATCTCAAAGATAAAATACTGTTAATTGAAACTACAGTACATATTCAGTTCTTTTCTTCATTTACCTAATGGATTACAAGGTCAGCAAGGGAACGGTCACACACTTGGTCACGCACACACACACACAAACGGGGCAGACGTAAGCAAGGTATAAAAGCTATGCCTGTTTCTGAGAAAAGAGATTAATCACATCTTGCAGGAAGTCAAGAACAAAGGTAATTTTTCAAATGAAATATTTGTGAGCTTAAAGAATACATTTAAAATGTACAAATGTAGCAAATTCTGAGAAGAATGATCCGTGTATGTATTTGATGTATTTTGAAAATATGAGTCCAGTTCTGTAAAGTATGTTCTATTTTAGTGTTGTTTTTTTTTCCTTTTTCTCTTCTATTATAGCCACCATGTTTTGGAGAAGATATGCTGGAGCAAGTATATTATTGTTTTTAATGCTTATTCATCTTGGACAACTGTATCCAAGAAATGATATGAATAACTGTAAGTTAATAACCAATTACTAAATTTTGATACTTCATATGGGATCTTTTCCTTTACTATTATTTTTTATTTTATATAAGTTGGATGTGAGGAGTGCAAACTCAAAGAGAACAACATTTTCTCAAAACCTGGAGCTCCTGTCTATCAGTGTATGGGATGCTGCTTTTCTAGGGCTTACCCCACGCCCCTGAGGTCTAAGAAAACCATGCTTGTTCCAAAAAATATCACATCAGAAGCTACATGCTGTGTAGCCAAAGAAGTTAAACGGGTAAAATGTGCACTGCTATTGCTATAATATTGCGTTTCATTATATTATTATTTTACTCAAATGTATATAGGCCTAACAAAATTGTTTTTGTATTTGTTTGTAGGTGCTTGTCAATGATGTCAAACTAGTGAACCACACAGACTGTCACTGCAGCACCTGTTACTATCATAAGTCTTAAAAAATATTGTGACATTCAAGATTTGCTTGTGTTTGCCTAAAACTAGTTATATTCCCGTCTACCTGTAATTTTATGCCAATTTATAAGAATTATAAGAACATTTCTTCTATAATTGTCAAGGCTGGGTGGTTTTTCCACCACTTCTTTTCCAAAAGGTTGCCATCATTATTGTAACCAACATCTAAAGAGCACAGAATGTGATATTTTATCATTAATAAAAATCAAAGAAAAAATCATCACTGCACTCTGCTTGATGTTAGTTTAAGCCCTCTTTTATTGGTAATTGCTCACTTATTTTGTCATCTTGCTGTTGTAAGATCAAATCCATAACTTAAATAAAAAATATGATTGCTTGTGACATAGCTTTTGTGTTTCTTTTTTTCTCCATTGTTATACCTGCTTTATCCTTTGCATGGATTGAGCGTGACTGAAATTCCCGCACACTTACAAATAAAGGTTTAAAAGTGGGTTTTCATTGAAGCCATAGAAGAACCATTTTGGAAGTAGAATTTTCAGTAAATACTTATAAGAACCTTTTTTTTCCCTCAGTGTGAAGAACATTTTAATCAAAAATACTTCAGCCTGATGCCATACTGGAACAAACTCCCACACATGCTGAGAGAAACTCAGCAAATGCAAACCTGGTTTGTGATGTGTGTGTGTGTGTGTGCAGGACAGTGCACAGACATTTTGACGGGCAGTGGCCCAAACCAAAAAAGGGGCACTAGGTGGGTGGGTGCTTGTTAATACAAATGATCCAGTTGTTACAAATATACAATTAAAAGAGAAGACAGCACACTCTGTAGTAATTTCAGACTTTATTGTAGATGTTTTGATAAGAATGGGCTCTCCCTCACTCTCTGAGCCTGCTTCTGCCTCATCTTCAATGGAAGTAGGGGAGAGTGGGGTAAGTTGAGCCAGTGGGTAAGAGGACCCACCCCCCGTTTCTTGGCAACTGTACACTTTTACTGTCATGTGACCA
>NW_015547734.1:128781-130409 GCF_001515605.1 Sinocyclocheilus anshuiensis
AAAAAGAAAACACGGGGGGGGGGGGGGGGGGGAATGGAAGGCACCCATTTACTTTAAAAACTACATAACAGATGTAATGGTTGTTACATCAAAGCAAATTTATCCATTGTCTACAAATATTTGATACATATAGGTGATTTAGCAACATATAAAACCATGCAAATCATTTAGCTAAATATTAGCCTGAACTGGTTAGCTACAGTAGCTATTTTTTTTCCAAAATGGCAGCTATGGGGCAAAGTGAGCCAAATGTTGGGAAATATACTTAATTACAAGAATTAAAGTGTGACAAACTGCTAAATATTCTATATGATGATTTACCTGCTGGCTTGCTGGAGCTTTGAATTCATGTTTGCAATGTTGAACTGCCTTTAGCAGCCTCCCTTCGCTCTGTCTTCTTTTTGGTGAAGGCATTTTTTTTTTGTCTAAAAAGTGTGCCAACAACAGCGAATTTTGTGTTATTTATGTTAGATCTGATCGGGTATAATAATTTGATCAGACATTATCATTCAAAGAACGTGGATATTTTGTTGTAATCACTTTTAATCACTTTACCGACAGAAATACAAAAACAAACCAAATTATTAATTCAGCGAATCATCCACTGACTGTAATGTGGATTGTAATGCATCTGCCTGTTAATGAACGACCTTCGGGAACTGTGGGTCTCCACTCCAGAATCGGCACACCGATTGTGAGTGATGCTGCGGAGCGGGCGGGAAAACACGGAGCGGATTAGCGGAATCAGCGGATCTTTAGCGGAGCGGTAACCGAACGCTTTGAGCTGGGGTGAGGGTGGGGGGGGGTGAGAGGGGCACCTCAGCCGATGAGGGCAAAGGGGCAGTGGCTCTAGCCACCGGGCCACCCCCCTGTGCACGGCCCTGTGTGTGTGTGTGTGTGTGTGTGTGTGTGCGCGGTTGTGTGAGTGTGATTTCCAGTGTTGGGGAGTACCTAGTTACATGTAACGGAATTACGAAATTTAATTACAAAATAAAAGTAATTGTAATAAGTTACAGTTAAGAAAAAATGTGTAATTAAATTACAGTTACTTATGAAAATGTTAAGAATTACAAAGGGGGTTTACATCTGATTTATTTCCACACACACTCCCACATACAGATTTAATTGAGTTCTTACATAAATTGCAGTGACTGCTCTAAAATATGAAACACCAATGTTTCAGACGTTTATAACATGCTTATTCGATAGGGTTTATGTATATGCTTTATTTTTTTAAGATTAACAGTTTTTTCTAAGGCATTGTTAGATTCCAGTGTTTCCTGTCATAGCTATGCAAAGATTTGATTTCAAAAACAGTATCATAGCTATTAAAACTATTTCTTGTTATGATTTTAAATATGTATTTAACCTTAGAATGATTTTAAAGTAAGTCTGAAATCTGCAGCTGGAACAATGGGTACTGATCCACCCTTGAATTTTAACTTTTTAACAAAACCTGCCTTAAATTGTCCTGCAGTTCAGAAAGCAGTCTGGAGTAAAATGATTTGCGCAGCCAGACATAAACAAATTTAGTGAAAGTGAATTGAATTGACATATGGCTAAGTATGGTGTCCCATACTCAGAATTTGTGCTCTGCATTTAACCCATCCAAGTGCACACACACAGCA
>NW_015547734.1:131318-133624 GCF_001515605.1 Sinocyclocheilus anshuiensis
AAAACTGCAAAGTCGCATTTGTCATCCGTCACCGTGACAGCAAGTGGACTTTTGAAACTGGAATAATGAGTGGATTATGGAGGCAAGGAGGATCGTGTGCATCACAGTCAGGTACAAGGGAGAAGGCTTCTTACATTAGGTAAGACAAAAAGTTAAATTTTCGCAACTTGTTTATCGACTTGTTAATAGCAATTTGCTGTGGAATATGTGCCGATCGGGTCCAGTCGGGTCTGTGTCTTCCCGGCAGGGTTCGGGTCCATCTTTCAAATAATTGACGGTCCGCGTCGGTTCCGGGTAGTACATTTTTGACATTTCTCGGTTCTGCACGGGCCCGGGCCCAACGTTCAAAGTAATAGACGGGTCCGGGTCGGTTCAGTGTAGCACATTTACGGGTCTCTTCGGGTTCGGGTGCGAATTTTTGGACCCGTGTAGACCTCTAGTGCTGTTATTCGATCCAAAATCAAAATGGCTTTATAATTGAGACTGTTTGGGTTTTTGGGGGATTCAAAAAATAGGAGTGAATTTTTATCATTGTAGGATGGTTGTGTCCACACACTGTTAAGACACATTTATATGCAAATGAAGATATTTTGCATCCAATGTCTCCTTTAAAATGAAAATATTATAATCTTAATTCAAGTGACGAAGGATTTTGAAAGTCTGACAGTTATCAGTGTTGAGCACATACTGTAAGGTTAACCCTGCCTGGTTTACATGTTTGAAAATGATTAACAGTCGAAAACAGAAATGTAGAAAAGTAATCAAAGAGTAATCAGATGTAATCAGTTACATTAATAAAGTAAATGAAAAGTTACACTACTTATTACATTTTACGTAGGGTAACTTGTAATCTGTAACCTATTACATTTCCAAAGTAACCTTCCCAACACTGGTGATTTTTGTGAAAAGAGACGCCCCCATACCGCCTGCGCCATTGCTGGGACAGTGCGCGAAGCGAAATTTCGAATACTATTATTATGACGAAAGATTGGGTGATAAATAATAATTTCGTTGCTTTGATGTACTTCATAGCAGTTACTATGGCGACTGCTTCACATGCATAAATATTAAATATGTCTTGTAGACATCGCTTGGCGCTTGGTAAGTGATGCAGATTTTCTTTTGAATATTAATTAGGTTGTGCTGACGTTGATTGGTAACCCTCAACCCTCTAATGCACGGGTCATGAATATTTGGATCAGGCCTTGCCCGTAGTAGTTTGAGATATTTGGGCTGGTGTGAATGCAGCGAAGATGGCGGAGGAGGAGGGCAACGGGACTGAGGTTGTGGCCCTCGGACACAAATTTCAGGATCTCATCTCTGAATTAAAAAGGAGCTCCGAGTCGACGCTAGATGCCTCCAATAGTTTTTGTCAGGATTTCTGTCAAGTACGACTTTATTCATGCGTTTTAATCTGTCAGTCTTTGTTCATGGACGATGCTGCATGTTTGCATCGTTGTACCAACGATAACAAAGCTAACAATACTAATACAGTCATTCATAAATGTGATGGGTAAAACACAAAAAGCTGTGTGCTGGAGAGATGGAGCATGCTTGTGTTTTAAAGTCATTAAATCTTACAGTCATGCTGTTTATTTGTATGGTATGGTCATAGCTCCTGATGGCTAACACATTAGCTTATTGTAGCAAAAGCAGCCTGTACTTTTACTCAAAAATAAATAATTTCTGTACGTTATATAGAGTCCTATAAAATCCTATAACCACACACACACATATATATATACTGTAACCGTTATATATATAAACCCAGCATATGTAACTTTCAACATATGAAAACTGCTGTTCTCAATTAATTATTTATCAGTTTGTCACAAAATTCTTTGACCAGCAGATTAAATAAATCATGCTAGGATCCTATCAATATTTGATTTCAATATTTTGAATATTGCATATCGTATAAATCACTGTTGTTTGTGATTAGCATGTACCATATTTCATTATTAGTCTTACTACTGTTACATCCCTTTGTTAGTATTGGCTTTGGGCTGGACCATTCATTTATGTCTCTATCTCTTTATTTTTTATAATTATTTTTCTTTCATGCAGGTTTTGATGCATCATGGATGTCAGTGGAGACCAGATGAAGATCCGCTCCCTCTTTTGGAGATGTACACAGTTGCTATAATGTGTTGTGCTGAGGCCAGCCCGTTCCTCAGCCCTGAATGTGAACATGTCACAGATGTGCTGGAGAAGTTATCATGGTGAGTAGGGCTGCACGATATTGGAAAAAACTCACATTGCAATATTTTTTTTTCTGCAATATATATTGCGATATGAAAAAAAAA
>NW_015547734.1:134660-139413 GCF_001515605.1 Sinocyclocheilus anshuiensis
AAACACGAGCGACGTCATCAGAAGCAGGGTGGGCGGAGTTAATGCACATGCACGGTGATAATGGATACCTTCATGAGTGATGCGAGTTATTATTGATTATTTTTTAAATAATATTATGAATGAACCGTCTTGTTGTTATATCTAAAATTTTTGCTCAGACTCGGCTCAGAGAGCACAGAGATGATAGCAAATAAGTAAAGCTAACGTCAGCAGCCATGGCACTGGACGAGCAATCGTTATTATAATCCAAATGGGCAAACAGTCTAAATTATTATGCAAGTTGACTCGAGATACAAAAAATGCAAAACTGCAAAGTCGCATTTGTCATCCGTCACCGTGACAGCAAGTGGACTTTTGAAACTGGAATAATGAGTGGATTACGCATTTCAATTGGCAAGAGAGGAATAACACGGATGGAACTTTCTTGGCAAGGAGGATTGTGTGCATCACAGTCAGGTACAAGGGAGAAGGCTTCTTACATTAGGTAAGACAAAAAGTTAAATTTTCGCAACTTGTTTATCGACTTGTTAATAGCAATTTGCTGTGGAATATGTGCCGATCGGGTCCAGTCGGGTCTGTGTCTTCCCGGCAGGGTTCGGGTCCATCTTTCAAATAATTGACGGTCCGCGTCGGTTCCGGGTAGTACATTTTTGACATTTCTCGGTTCTGCACGGGCCCGGGCCCAACGTTCAAAGTAATAGACGGGTCCGGGTCGGTTCAGTGTAGCACATTTACGGGTCTCTTCGGGTTCGGGTGCGAATTTTTGGACCCGTGTAGACCTCTAGTGCTGTTATTCGATCCAAAATCAAAATGGCTTTATAATTGAGACTGTTTGGGTTTTTGGGGGATTCAAAAAATAGGAGTGAATTTTTATCATTGTAGGATGGTTGTGTCCACACACTGTTAAGACACATTTATATGCAAATGAAGATATTTTGCATCCAATGTCTCCTTTAAAATGAAAATATTATAATCTTAATTCAAGTGATGAAGGATTTCGAAAGTCTGACAGTTATCAGTGTTGAGCACATACTGTAAATTTAACCCTGCCTGGTTTACATGTTTGAAAATGATTAACAGTCGAAAACAGAAATGTAGAAAAGTAATCAAAGAGTAATCAGATGTAATCAGTTACATTAATAAAGTAAATGAAAAGTTACACTACTTATTACATTTTACGTAGGGTAACTTGTAATCTGTAACCTATTACATTTCCAAAGTAACCTTCCCAACACTGGTGATTTTTGTGAAAAGAGACGCCCCCATACCGCCTGCGCCATTGCTGGGACAGTGCGCGAAGCGAAATTTCGAATACTATGACGAAAGATTGGGTGATAAATAATAATTTCGTTGCTTTGATGTACTTCATAGCAGTTACTATGGCGACTGCTTCACATGCATAAATATTAAATATGTCTTGTAGACATCGCTTGGTAAAGTTGCTGTGATGCAGATTTTCTTTTGAATATTAATTAGGTTGTGCTGACGTTGATTGGTAACCCTCTAATAGCGAATGCACGGGTCATGAATATTTGGATCAGGCCTTGCCCGTAGTAGTTTGAGATATTTGGGCTGGTGTGAATGCAGCGAAGATGGCGGAGGAGGAGGGCAACGGGACTGAGGTTGTGGCCCTCGGACACAAATTTCAGGATCTCATCTCTGAATTAAAAAGGAGCTCCGAGTCGACGCTAGATGCCTCCAATAGTTTTTGTCAGGATTTCTGTCAAGTACGACTTTATTCATGCGTTTTAATCTGTCAGTCTTTGTTCATGGACGATGCTGCATGTTTGCATCGTTGTACCAACGATAACAAAGCTAACAATACTAATACAGTCATTCATAAATGTGATGGGTAAAACACAAAAAGCTGTGTGCTGGAGAGATGGAGCATGCTTGTGTTTTAAAGTCATTAAATCTTACAGTCATGCTGTTTATTTGTATGGTATGGTCATAGCTCCTGATGGCTAACACATTAGCTTATTGTAGCAAAAGCAGCCTGTACTTTTACTCAAAAATAAATAATTTCTGTACGTTATATAGAGTCCTATAAAATCCTATAACCACACACACACATATATATATACTGTAACCGTTATATATATAAACCCAGCATATGTAACTTTCAACATATGAAAACTGCTGTTCTCAATTAATTATTTATCAGTTTGTCACAAAATTCTTTGACCAGCAGATTAAATAAATCATGCTAGGATCCTATCAATATTTGATTTCAATATTTTGAATATTGCATATCGTATAAATCACTGTTGTTTGTGATTAGCATGTACCATATTTCATTATTAGTCTTACTACTGTTACATCCCTTTGTTAGTATTGGCTTTGGGCTGGACCATTCATTTATGTCTCTATCTCTTTATTTTTTATAATTATTTTTCTTTCATGCAGGTTTTGATGCATCATGGATGTCAGTGGAGACCAGATGAAGATCCGCTCCCTCTTTTGGAGATGTACACAGTTGCTATAATGTGTTGTGCTGAGGCCAGCCCGTTCCTCAGCCCTGAATGTGAACATGTCACAGATGTGCTGGAGAAGTTATCATGGTGAGTAGGGCTGCACGATATTGGAAAAAACTCACATTGCAATATTTTTTTTTCTGCAATATATATTGCGATATGAAAAAAAAAATCAAATAACTTCAATAGCTCTATTTGGAAAAAAAAAATCAATGATTGGGGTGATTCTGTTGGCGAGTAAATTAGCATAGGAAATAAACAAATTACAAGCATAGATAAATAACAGAACAAATATACAAATGAAATAAGCAGTGCTTTATATTTTTCAAATAAGTATTCAGGTACAGAAATTGAATAATCAAATCTAAAATAACTGCATAGTTTTCACTATAAATGAAATCTAACAAATCTGTGTTAAAGCTACAAGCAAAAGTGATTTTTTCTTTGTGTTTTGTTGTTTGATTACCGTTCATGACAGAGAAAGCTACAGGAACATTAAACTGCTGTGAACCGATATACTGTTAAACATGTTAAACTATTGTTTCCCTTCACCTAATAATTACGATAATTACGATAATTTACTTTCATTTTACGGTTTTTGTTTGGCAGCCGTGTCTGCCAGTCATTTGACCATTTTTTTACAGGACTTTTTTTTACAGTGTAAAACCCTTATTTTACAGATTTTTCCTAGATTATTACAATGAAAGCGCTAAATGTTCTACAGAGAAACACTGTTATTTTACAAATCATTACAATCAAAAACCTTCAATAAAGTGTCAAAGCATGCTCAAGATGGAAAATTAACAGTTTTATTTGGAAGACAAAATACAAAGTCTGTACAAATGCCATATAAAATTAAATTTTTACATTTCTTTTTTTTTTTTTTGTAAGAAATACAGCACAATTACATTTAAAATACTGTACTGATGGAAGAACATAGAACAGTTTCATCAAAATGTTGAATTAAATATATTAAATTTAAAGGACAAGTTCACTTCCAGAATGAATATTTCCTGATAATGTAGTCGCCCCATGTAATCCAAGATGTTCATGTCTTTCTTTACTCAGTCAAAAAGGAATTAATGTTTTTGAGGAAAACATTCAAGGATTTTTCTCCATATAGTGGACTTCAATGGGACCCAACGGGTTGAAAGTCCAAATTTCAGTTTCAATGCAGCTTTCAAAGGGCTTTACAAGTTCCCAGCAACCCTTATTCCTCAGCTGGGATCGTGTAGAGCACTTTGAAGCAGCATTGAAACTGAAATTTGGACCTTCAACCCGTTGGGTCCCATTGAAGTCCACTATATGGAGAAAAATCCTGGAATGTTTTCCTCAAAAACCTAAATTTTTTTTCGACAGAAAAAGAAAGACATGAACATCTTGGATGACATGGGCATGAGTAAATTATCAGGAAATTTTTATTCTGAAATTGAACTAGTCCTTTAAAACTGAAGAAATACAAAACCGATATATCTACAAGATTGTCAAGATTGATTCTAAAAGAGTTTTATTATTCAGATGTAAATCTACATGATCAATTAATTCTTCATAAACAGTTCTTCAGAACCCCCAGGAGGAATTCCAATAACTAAAAATTGCATTTCTATCTATCAGTTAGGGTTACTCTGATGATGAGGTCAATTTTATCTTTGAGAGAAAGAAACAATTTGTGCTGTTTGCTGATAGCTTTGTATCTTGTATTTTCCACATAAGTTTTATATTAATCCACAATATTCTACTGACTCCTGTGGGCTCCATATACAGTGGTGTGACGTCCAAAATGATTAGAACACTAGTATTTTCACCAGCTAAAAAATGGTTTTAAGTCAGTTATTTATATATTTTGCTGTAGTGTGTCAGTAGAAAATATCAGTTTACATTTCCAAACATTCATTTTGCCATTAATTGTAATAAAGATTTTTGTTTGCACAAGGAGTCTGACAGCAGCCAGTGCTGCACACAGAGATCTGATCTGATCATCATCAGTCTGTCTGGAATGACATGAAGAAACAGAACAAACTGAGACAGACTAAATCCACAAGAACTGTGGCAACTTCTTCAAGATGCTTCAAGAAACCTACCTGCAAAGCTACCTGAAAAACTATGCGCAAGTGCACCGAGGGCAAAAGCTGCTTTAAACGCAAAGGATGCTTACGCCAAATGTTGATTTAATTTAGTTAACAAGTTAATTGATAAAGAACATTTATTTATGACATTATTTTTGACAGCATCCCCACTTTACAGCATTTTTACACAAGTGCCTAAAACTTTTAACAGCA
>NW_015547735.1:0-1019 GCF_001515605.1 Sinocyclocheilus anshuiensis
AACCTTTCGTGCATTCAAGAGACCAAATCACTAAGAAAGAGAGACGAGCAAGAAAAGAAATGTTTATAATGTATATAGAATTTAGAAAATCTGTTTCATAAACAATTGTGAAAAGTTTTTAAATGCGGATTTGTAAATTATATTTTTATTACTCCACTAGATTTAGTCATCTTGTTCAGATAGCAGATGACGCAATTCACATTTTGTTTGTTTGGCTGTATTTGTTTTAAGACTCCTCGGCAAGTTCATGCTAATCCTTGCATGGGATAGAGAGCATGACGAACACATACCAATTCATTTAAGAAAATTATTAAACATTTGACTGAACTTTTTATTATTTTGACAAACCACCATTTCAAATTATTTCCCCTGAGGTGTTTATTGTTTATCCTTTTTTCATCACAACGACATTAAACATTAAAGAATGTTATCAGTTACTATCGCCATCTTCTATCTTCTTAATAAAGCAACATCTCTGGTGTACGTGCTAAAGATCTTTGTTTCTCCACTTCTGTCAAATTTGTTAGATGTAATGCAAACACATTTGAGAACTATGATGTTCCACACTTTTGTTAAGGTTATAGAAAAAAATCAAACATAATCTTTCACAAAACAAATTGACTAAGAATCATTGAATTACGAAATGCAGAAGTGTGTACGGCATTTGGCAAAAGAGAATTTTAGCTATTTTAGCTATATGGGACAGAAATCCTTTCTTCTGTTCTATTGTGCATGTGTGAATTGTAAATACTATTTTTACTATTTTTCTAATCGATGAGTCTGTTCACATTTTGTTTTTGCATAGTTTTCAGGTGATGAGTTCTTTCTGATTGTGGTCAAACATGCAGTGCATGTTCATAGGAATTTATGAACAACTACAGCATAAAAATAATGCCACTACATCTAGACCTCTTGTTCATATAGCTGATGACGATGTTCACATTTTATTTGTCGTACTCGTTTCTGTCAACATTTCCGCTTGACATTAAAGAGTAGGCCTATGTGTACTCCCTTTCGGG
>NW_015547735.1:1945-10751 GCF_001515605.1 Sinocyclocheilus anshuiensis
CAACCCGCAAACAAAGCACATCCCCGTTAACAAACATAGTAAAACATTATATCGGACACCGACTACATCACGGTAGGAAACAGATAGGGGAGAAGCTTTGGGCTCTGGTGTCTAGACACCAATCCACCAAAGGTGTTGACCTAAAACACAAACACGGAAGCCAGATGCCCCAGACAACCTCCTTATTCAGAGGTGGATGTAGACGGGCCGATAGGGACAAATTGGTGACTAGGCATTAACATATACCGTATAGATCAAACAAATATTGATCCTGTTAAGGCGACAATACACACCCTTTGCTTAGCCATTTTTTCCACAATCAGGAAGAACCCAAACACCTCCAGCCTGGAAGTTAGCAACTGGTCAGGAAGGAACTCCATAAAAACCCCATGGCGCAGGTAAGAGATAAAAACATCATAAATCCAGTCATAAATACATCAAAAGTCAGATCTAACATCTGTTTGATCTTTTGATTTACACACCCCACTGTCATGTCAGTCAGGGGTGATAAGACTCTGGTGACATGGCAGTCAGGGTGACAGAGGGGTCATATAGCCATAAATCAGGTCATAAATCTGACCATGTACACATTTGACATATGACAACCTGTCAATCAACGCTGACAGGGGTCATAAATCAGGTCATAAATCAGGTCATAAATCTGACCATGTACACATTTGACATATGACAACCTGTCAATCAACGCTGACAGGGGTCATAAATCAGGTCATAAATCAGGTCATAAATCTGACCATGTACACATTTGACATATGACAACCTGTCAATCAACGCTGACAGGGGTCATAAATCAGGTCATAAATCAGGTCATAAATCACCAATCTGACACATAGTGCATTGTAATACTACTCAAGTGCTATCAAAGCTGATAGTAGCATGGTTTGTTTCTGAATATAAAATATGCAATGAACTTCCAAGATGCATTATTCTGATGCTCCACAAAGCAATGAAATACTACCAGCACAGAGGAGCAAAGAGCATCTGCGGCGCAGCGCTGGCAAAACATGCGCTCCATCCCTAGAAAGAGGGAGCAAAGTCGTAAAATGTTGGGAAGCTCTGGGAAATCAGTCAAAAAGAAAGATGCAATTAAGGGTCCCACCGTGATCCTGGGACCCAGCCATACTGGGTCTGCTCTTGTGAAAGCATTGGGAAATCAAGGCCCCATAAATCTCAATGGATGACACACAGTACAAAACAATAAATATTTTTCACAACAAAGTGTGTCCTGGAAAGTCTGCGAGGGCATGTACGCCAAATGCATGCGTGGAAGCCAAAATGGCATGGAAATATGCTGCTTGTGCATTCTTCTATTCATTTGGGGCTTTTCCAAGATCTGTCGGGATATTTTCCACAACAAGACTTTTACAGCGCAATTTACTGTGCAGTATTTCCCTTTGCGTTCACATTTTACAACGGAGTTAGCTTTGGCCTACTTGTGCATGACATGAGAAGCACAATAAAACCGAACAAGGTTCATTTTGGGGCTATTTCATGACTTTTCATATTCTTACACTTTGAACATGCTTTAAGGTCGAGTTGTCTTTGCTCAATAATTGTGTTTCGTCAAAAAATGCTGTCAGAATGTGAGAGGATGGGTTTTATACAAACTATGTGCAGAAATGCATGATTTGGAATGGCAGTTTTTATCAGAAAATTAAATTTTTTCCAATTCACGATGCATATTGTTTCAAAGCATCTTTGTAGAATTAAACAAGATTAAACAAATCTTAGATTAGTAAACATCACATATTTAAGCAGATGCAAAACTATATTAAAACAACGATAATATGTTGTGATCATAAGGATAAGAATAAAGATATGCGCTTTTTTGTAGGGCTGCACAATTTCGCCAAAAGTTTGTAAAATATATATATATATCAGTAGCGCTATAAAATAGTAATAATACTACTAATATTTATACTTTTGATTAATTACATTTTTATATTCCACTGGCTAAAATTATTACCATTAACAAATGTTGAAAGCAATGATAACATGCTGCGATCATAATGATGTGACTCTGCAGCACAAAAGCAGTCTTAAGTCGCTGGGGTATATTTGTAGCAATAGCCAACAAAACATTGTATGGGTCAAAATTATAGATTTTTCTTTTATGCCAAAAATCATTAGGATATTAAGTAGAGATCATGTTCCATGAAGATATTTTGTAAATGTCCTACTGTAAATATATCAAAACTTAATTTTTGATTAGTAATATGCATTGCTAAGAACTTAATTTGGACAACTTTAAAGATTATTTTCTCAATATTTAGATTTTTTTTGCACCCTCAGATTCCAGATTTTCAAATAGTTGTATCTCAGCCAAATATTGTCCTATCCTAACAAACCATACATCAATGGAAAGCTTATTATTCAGCTTTCAGATGATGTATAAATCTCAATTTTGAAAAATTGACCCTTATGACTGGTTTTGTGCTCCAGGGTCACATATAAGCAAAACTGTGATTAAAAAAATACAGGTTTGCTGTGCTTGTTTGTGCAATAATTATAATTTTTAGAATTAAAATGTATAATTTTGTTTACTGATTATTACTGTTATATAAAAACACTAAAAACAAAATAAGAAATATTACTAATATAATTTTACTATTATTAAAAATTACTATTATTATTTCATGGCAAAAAAATAAAAATATATATAATTTTATTTTACATTATAAGAGTAAAATTACAATACTGATAAATACAGTAAAAATACTGTAAATAAAATATACAAATACTGTAAATAGAGCTGTCTTGATTTCTTCATTTTTAAATGTTAAAACATCTAACATTTTAATCCTTAAAGCTTCTCTTTTGTTCATAAGTTCCTCTCATTACAAGACGGTCAGTGCATGTTTCGTTCATTTGACCATGAGCTGCTAGCGTGCAAATGAACACAGTGCCGCGCTTCACTCTGAAACACACAGCGCATATATTTATTTAAATTGCATTCTTTTTTGGTTTATTTTGATTAATCACGCAGCCCCAATACAACCTTTGCTCTGTCTTTCTGGACGACTTCAGTGGTCAGTGACTCGCATCCTTCAGCTCGACGAGGAACTGGAAAGTGAAGAGGTTTCATTGCTTTCCTAGGAAATCCGTTTGCACAGTTACTTTAACACAACTTTCTGAAGAAAATGGTAGTTTGTCTGTGTGCTGTGGGTGACTGCCAAAGCATTCCTACGCAGCTTCTGAGGTGTTAAGAGTGCCTTTTTAGCACTGCTTAAAAATAAAATAACACTTTCTAACCCGTTCATCTGAAGCACAAATGCTGTAAATTGCAAGCCAAAGTTTAAGGTTAAGTATGAATTTACACCACTAATTATCCGTCTATTCTTTCAAATCAATCTCTTTAGCAGGCAATTAGCTTATCTGAATTAAATCTTAATGCAAATCCCAGATCTCTGATTCGTTGGAATGACAGCTGAGACGGTCAGATTTCTCAGATCCTCGATTCTGTGATTTCTCCCGTAATCCGGTCGTTTTTGTCATTCGTAACTTTAAGCTGGCGAAAGAGACACTCATCTAACGAGTAAAAACGTGTGACTGACAGCCAGAAAACATAGTTGGCAAACACTTTAAAGGAAGATAATAACCCGGTTTTCTTGTTAGAAAGAGGCCCTTCGACTGCGTCAGCACAACAGGATTTTACAGATGAGTTTTTGCTGCATTTTTCTTGCGCAGTTCCAGCGTACATCAGCCCTGAAGGCTTTCAAATGTTGTAAATCGTCCTGTAAATACTGTGGTGGATTCCGGCCCGGGATCTGTCTTTTAAAGCAGTTACACCCCTGAAACCTCTTAATAGATGACTGTCTGACCTTACATAACCCGATTTGCACTCTGCTGCAGTGGCGCTTTACCTCATTCTGTGGCGCGGGGTGAATTTAGGTTGCTCTGTGTCAAAATAAAAACGTGGCTTGGTTCCTAGCATCAGCTCTTTGATATTACGTAATCAACCTTGAGTGAGGACAGCTTCACAGCCTCCGGTGGAGCAGAAACCCCATTGAGAACGGATAAGATCAGAGCGCGGGAGGATCCTCTGCCAGAGCGCAGCATAAGAAAGAAAAAGCAACTGCACAAAAGGAAAAAAAAGGCTCTGTCCTAGATTGCACTCTGGCGCCGCAGGAGTTCGGAATCTCGCTGAAATCGTCAGTCGTTGCAGGAAGCGAGTTGAGAAGCGAGTTAGACTACTTACTTGGCAATGATCATGCTAAAAAATACACTTAGCTAAAGTCATTTATAGAGCATCGAAAGTATGCATTTTGCCATTTAATTTTTGCAATAAAAGCATCACTGTTAATAATGCTCATCATGGTTAGTGTTATTGTGATTTGAAAAAACACTCACAGACCTGAGACACATCCAGGGAAAACCACCCACAGTACCCTATAGCAACCACACAGCAACACCATAGCAACTGCATAGCAACCAACACACAAAAACACTTAAAGAGCTTAGCAGCTGCATAGCAACACACTAAGGGTGTTTTCACACTTGGTCCTTTTCAGGGGTCTGAGCGCGGTTCGCGTGATTTTTGGCCCATATGTGAACACTCCAAACGATCTCAGACCCCTCAGAAGCGAACCGAACCAAGACCATCTCGAGAGGCGTTCTGAGTACGGTTCGCTAAAAACGTGCATTGTGAACACAAATCGGCCCGGGCTCACTTGACTTTTCCATTTGCGAATTCCAATGTAGTTTGGCCATCAGATGTTTCCGTACAAAGCAGCTGTTCATAGTGGCTGCTCAATGTCAGCATGCCTATTCCGCTAGTCCTTAAAAAGTCTTACATTTAATTGTATCAAATTTAAGGCCATAAAAAGTACAATGGGGATGGAAAGACAATTGCCATATAGCTTAATGTGATGATTAAAATGAAAAAGGCTATGATTTAATTGGATAAATGAGCGCTGCACGTTTCAAAGTCTATCTTTATGCAGTTCTGAAAGCGCCACCTGCTGGCAGAGAATGAATTAGCATTTTTTAACAGCCCTTCTGCTGGTTTAAAATAATAATTGATATTAAACCAGCCATTAAACCATTAATATAATAATTGATACATTTGATTTTTGACTCTTTTCTTAAAAATGGTTTGAAATTTGAAAGGCTGAAATTTGAAATTTTATTTAAATTAAAGCACCATAGCAACTGCATAGCAACACACTAAAAACACTTAAACACTATAGCAACTGCAAAGCAACACACTAAAACACGCAAACACTGTAGCAACACACTAAAAAACTGCATAGCAACCCACTAAAAACACTTAAATACCATAGCAACTGCATAGCAACACACTAAAAACACTTAAACACTATAGCAACTGCAAAGCAACACACTAAAACACGCAAACACTGTAGCAACACACTAAAAAACTGCATAGCAACCCACTAAAAACACTTAAATACCATAGCAACTGCATAGCAACACACTAAAAACACTTAAACACTATAGCAACTGCAAAGCAACACACTAAAACACGCAAACACTGTAGCAACACACTAAAAAACTGCATAGCAACCCACTAAAAACACTTAAATACCATAGCAACTGCATAGCAACACACTAAAAACTGCATAGCAACACACTAAAACACTTAACTACCACAGCAACTGCACAGCAACACACTAAAAACACTTAAACATCGTAGCAACACACTCAAAACTGCATAGCAACACACTAAAACACTTAAATACCATAGCAACACATTAAAACGGCATAGTAACACACTAAAACACCATAGCAACACAATAAAAACTGCATAGCAACACATTAAAAACACTTAAACACCATAGCAACCGCATAGCAACACACTGAACGCAGAAAATATACAGCTAAATATAAAGCTAAAAAAATATAAAGCTAGTTTTCAAAGCTAAATCTGCAAAAATGTGACTCATTCTGGCTAATTTTAGAATTTGATCAATTCAGTGAAATGTAATTTAATTTTATTGCAATTATTTTTATAATTTTATAATGTTTAATGCTAGAAAACAACACAAATCAGGATCCAAACGCAGATTTGAAACTGTTTTCAGACATGTCCCAAATTTACATAACACATAAACTTATTCAGAAGAACAGCACAAGAGTAAACTCACACGTGCCAGTGACTGGACAAGATCACAAAACGATCGCAATTATTTCAAGATGTCTGTCCTATTTTGACACTCTCTATCCCCCTTTACGTTAGCAAGGATATGGGATAGAGTTAATGGATTATCTAAACAAGCTTAAAGGAATACTCTAGGGCCATGTTTGCTATAAGTGTGGCACAAAGCTAATCTAATTAACAGCATACTAAACTAATATTATTGGATAAATTAGACTATTTAGTGTGTAAACCAAAATGACATTTAAAAAAAAAAAAAATATTACTATATTTATTATTTAAACAAATGCATCATTATTTGAAAAACAAACATTTTCAAATTTAAAAAACTACCTAATTATAGGTAAATATATGAAATATGAAATAGATGAAATGGCGGAATCCAGTCATAAAATCAGAATTTTATGTATAACGCGGAATGTCACTGAATTTGTCAAAGTTTGGATGAATTAATCAAAAGCAGGCCATTACACTTAAATCGAATCGCAAAATCAATTTAAATGTGAATTCTTTATGTTCTGTGCATCTCTGTGTGAATGAATGCCGCAGACACGCAGTTTTGTTTACTACACACATACTGTGACAGTGTTTTCACCGTCTGCCGTCTCACTAAATGAGGACATAAATACATGTACAAAATCTCCAGAACTGCTCTGAGAGTCACTTCATGAGCATTTTACCGTTTAATTTGAGAGATATTATTTCATAGAAAATAATAAGTACATTCAGAAACTTGAAAGGTATTCACGGCAACCCGACAAAATAAAAGTTCGGTTTAACTTGAAGACATTGTGCCAGAAATATATACAGTAAGCCTACTATTGTTCAGTAGAATGTACTACTACTAAAATTGTTAAAACTTTATTTTTTAAGGAATAATTGGTAACACTTTATTTTAAGGTGTGCTTGTTACACATTACATGTATTTACTATTATAACAACAATTAATTCTGCATAATTACATGCACGTAACCCCAAGCCAAACCTTAATCCTAACCCTAACCATATAGTAAGTATTAACATGTAGTTAATTAATATTACTCCCTACTTAAATGTGCAATTACACTGTAACAAGGACACCTTAAAATAAAGTGTAACTGAATAATCTTCCCTGTTTTAATTTTAATAGTGAATCCCAGTTGTTTGCCCAAAAAAAGTTAAATTTTTCTGATAACCAGAAAATTTGATGAAAAAAATCATAAGGCTATTGTAACAATCATTTTGAATAAATTAAGCTGTTGTTATGCATTGAAATAATTAGAGATGTTAAAACACAGAATTTGGTAACAATAAAACATATGGTGAGAAAAAAGAAAAAACGTCATAGGGCCCTAAACATGCAATTTTTGTCAAACTTTTAATAAATTGATGTGAAGTTGTATAAGTTTTGTGATTTTTTCGATGCTTTTTGATTAATACAATTTAATTTAAACATTAAAAAAGGAGTCCAGAAAAATTCAAACGGAAAAAAACGGAATCCAGAAAAATTCAAACGGAAAAAATGGAATTTGGAAAAAATGAAATGGATTTCATAGGGCCCTACGTAACACACTATTATCTGCACCTGTTCGTGACAAGATAATACGTTATGATGAAACACTGTCATCCTTCCATCAAATTGTTTTTTTCTCCATGTAAGAAAGATGACCGTTCGATGGTGGTCATGCCTTTGCTTGAAGATGCACAGCTAGAAAATATCACACATTCCCAGAGGTTCAAAACGTGGCAGTTTAATGATTTCGAGAGAAGGCATGATGTTATCAGCTTATGTTGAAGGAGTTTAAGGGTCTGTGTGTGTTGACGTTGAACCCCGGAGCCCCTGGCTGTCCTAGATTGACTCCTGAAACTTTCACCATCCCCACTAAAGCACTTCTGGACTTTGCTTTGCATAGACAAACAGAATTCTTTCCCTTCTGTTTAACTCGGGCCACCCGAGGAACAGTGTGGCCTTCCTCTTAAAAAACGGTTGTCGTAATGACTTGACCCGCATTACGGTCACGTGAGACGATTAACCCGATGTAGTGCACGGCTCTTATGCAACCTGTGTATTGCTGACTAGATGATTGATTACATCCAACAAAGTCAAAAACGATCACAGCATTCACACAGGACATTACACAAAGAGAGTTTCAAGATGCTGTTAAACGACGAGTAACTAAATCACTGTTAAGAAAAAGGTTTCTCATCGGAAAAAAATGGTACACAAAAATGCATTTACACTTGCTAAGTTTTGGAACAGATCTATCAACATAATGTAATAATTTGTGTTCAAACTGTGTCAACACACATACATGTGCTATTAAATGAACTGAACAACAATAACAATTTACTTAGCCGTATCCTAGCGTTATCAGAGTGTTCTACTAACACTTTTATCATTTTAGGGACCATTTGCACAGTAAATGTACAAAACAGTTAGATGAAGCATGACGGAAAAGAGAATCTTGAAAATCTTGAAGTTTCTCGTGGAACAAAGTGTGGCACAAATGCCAAAGAGGAAATGCATTTGCATGAATCAACAAGCCATTTGCTAAGTTTTGGAACAGATCTATCAACTCAATGTACCTTCAAAATGTTTCATAATTTGTGACCCTGGAGCACAAAAGCGGTCTTAAGTCGCTGGGGTATATTTGTAGCAATAGCCAACAATACATTGTATGGGTCAAAATTATC
>NW_015547735.1:11281-19927 GCF_001515605.1 Sinocyclocheilus anshuiensis
TCTATCCTAACAAACCATACATCAATGGAAAGCTTATTTATTCAGATTTCAGATGATGTATAAATCTCAATTTCGAAAAATCGACACTTAAGACTGGTTTTGTGCTCCAGGGTCACATTTGTGTTCAAACTACGTCAATGCGTACATTTACTATTAAATAAACTAAACAACAATAACAATTCACTTAGTTGTATATCTAAGCGTTATTATAGCGTTCTTAAGATACTTTTTTTATTTTATTTTAGGGGTCATTCATAAAGGACAAGTAAAAAAGTTACTAACTTTAATACTGTTAACAAAAAAGTTTCTCATGAAGCACAAAAGCCAAAGAGGGATGCATTTACATGAATTAACAAGTGACTTTCTAAGTTTTGGAGCAGATTTAACCACAATTGTGGTTAAACTGTGTCAATTTATGTACTTCTACTATTAAATGAACTAAACAAAAATTCACTCAGCCGTATCCTAGCGTTATCAGAGCATTCTTCTCACACTTTTATAATTTTAGGAGCCATTCATACAGGACAAGTACAAAACAGCTAGGTGCAGCATGACACAAAAGAGCAAAACTTTTTTTAAAAATTAAAAGCAACTTAAATACTGTTAATTAAAAAGTTTATCATGGAAAGAAATGGGGCATAAAAGCCAAAGAGGGATGCATTTACATGAATTGACAAGTGACTTTCTAAGTTTTGGAAGAGATCTATCAACTTGAAAACATTTCATAATGCATTTAAACTGTAAACACACATTTACTATATAACAAACTGAACAACAATAACAATTCACTTGGTTGTATCTTAGAAAAAAAACATAGTTTTTTTATGCATTTCACAATTTTAAGATTGTGGGCAATTTGTCTTTTTTATATAACATGTTGCTTCGAACTAGTGGAAAGAAAACATCCAAAATACACTTTAATTTTATTGCACTTTGTCTATTTGTCTATGTAGACTTCAATTCCAATACTTATCTTTAAAAAGTTTTTTCTCCGCTTCAGCAGCTCTTACATACACCGAAACTTAAGAGTTGTATTCCTGTCTAAATTTTGAAGGTTTTTACTGAGGGGTTTGTTCATATAGCATTCGCCTGGTTTTATTTGGCCTTAAAGGATCAAAACAAGGCACAAAAACCAGAGAGGCATGCATTTACATAAATCAACAAGCAACTTACTAAGGTTTGGAAGAGATCTATCAACATGATGTACCCTCAAAACGTTTCGTAATTTGTGTTCAAACTGTGTCAACATTTACTATCACACCAACAATAACAAATGGCTTGGTCATATGAATCTTAGCGTTATCAGAGTGAGATAAGACTTACAGAAGGTCACAAACAAGCACTCGCTCACATTTAGGCAAACATATCCAACATTTTAAAACCGCATAACTACAAAAATACAAAAAACAGCATGTCCCTACAAATGCACGTGACGTACAATGACGTATTTGAGCACACTATGCTCTGGTTGAGAGCAGGAGGATGGTGGGAGAGCACGTCGTTCATCAGGACTGACGTTTTGGCGGCGTTTCAAGAGGGAACTCCAATGGCATGGTTGGGCTCGATGCCCACAGGGAAACACTTATCGCTCGCTTTCATCTCACAGCTGTGGGCGGCTATCGCATGCATCACACATTCCCACATTATCTCACCTCTAAAACCATCTAGACTGATGCATTTTAGCAGAAACCTACAGCTGACCATCTGATTCTCAATTAAAATGACAGACGACAGCGTTTCTGGAAACATAAGGCAACACAGAGCTCGGGAATCAGATGAAATCATTTAGTCATTTAGCAGACGCTTTTATCCAAAGCGACTTACAAATGAGGACAATGGAAGCAATCAAAATCAACAAAAGAGCAATGATATGCAAGTGCTTTAACAAGTCTCAGATCTGTCATGACAACTCTCGGAGGGTTTGGCATGATAATGTACATGACAATGTTAATGTATTTGGTCTTGGCGGAATAGATCTGCTACGCTGCTGCTGCGGCACAGCAAGTACCGAGACTTGCTACTGCCAATACATCCACAACATGCTGCTGTGAGCATGTAAGAAATACTGCTGCTGCACATATAACATACATGAAATAACCCCCCATATAGCATACACGAATCACCTCGTAGCAGATCTATACAGGTGGAGCTGGGGAAGGAGGAGGGTTTCTGAAGCAAGCTGCAACTGCTACGGCAAGCACTAGTCATCTATTTGAATGTTGAGCAGCGAGCTCATTGGCTACCAATACAGGAGAGAACCAATCAGCTGTGCCATGTGATAATGATGTCATTAGGTCAGATTGAGTTAGACCTATCGGACTGCGCCATCTAGAGTTTCATGCCCGAACTCTGTATTTAGCTTAACACAGTACATGTAGCAAGTTTTTTTTTTTTTATTATATAACAAATAAAAAGAAAACGGATAGAATAGAAAAAGAATAGAGCAAGCTAGTGTTAGAGTTAGTTTTTTTTTTGCTTTTTGTTAATTGTATAATAAATAAAAAAGAAAACAAATAGACAGAATACAAAAACGATAGAGAAGCTAGTGTTAGTGTTACAAGCAGTTAGTAAATGAATATATTGCAAGTCTAAAAGAGGCAATTAAAAAAAAAACAGAATAGAATTAGAATTAGAATAGAGAGTGCTAGAGTTAGAGGGTCATATAAAGATGGAAGAGATGTGTATTTAGTTGATTCTTGAAGTTGGGCAGGTCGTTCCACCAGGAGGGAACATTTCATGTAAAAGTCTGTGAAAGTGATTTTGTGCCTCTTTGGGATGAACAATAATGCGTCGTTCACTTGCAGAACGCAAGCTTCTAGAGACACATAACTCTGAAGTAATGAATTTAGGTAAAGGAGTGCAGAGCCAGTGCTGGTTTTGTAGGCAAACATCAATGCCTTGAATTTTATGCGATCAGCTATTGGTAGCCAGAATCAGATCTCAAAACTTTCAAAAAAGCATGTATTGAAACCAAACTGCAAAACTAGTCAACTTTATGGCAATAACCAAAATTCCCATCCTCATATCTACACATAAATTACACATCATCACCTACTTGTCATAATAATAGTGAGAAAAACAGAGGAATGCTGTTATTATTATGTGATAAAGTGAGATCTCAGGGATGTTTGCCAGATGTGTTGATGTTCAATCAGTGAAAATTTAGATGTTTCTGTGGCAAATTTACTGAAGATTGTGTAACAAACCAGACAGAATATGAAACATGGTTTGCAGAGGCGATAAATTACGTTTATAATGAATTAAAAAAACATGTTGCACTAAAAATGAATGTATTCTGGAGATCAGAAAGATCAGGAAAAATAATAAAACATTTATGACATGACCCTGTTAATAAATAAATGAAAATGTGATTTGCTGTTAGTAAAAGACATTCCAATACAAGAAATGCACATAAATACACAAAAATAGCTGATCGTGCATTTAGCATACTGCAAAATCAGAGCTGGGTTGATTAATAACAAATTGTAGTCTGTTACTGATTTCGAATGGCATGACAAAAATGTAATTAGTAACGTAATCCATTACATTACATATTTTAGGTATTATAGTCAGACTAATTTCTGATTACTTTTAGATTACTTTTGAAGTACCTTGTTTATCACACTGATATCTTAAATATCTTTTCCATATTGGCATAAAAATATAAAGTGAAAGAAAACATATTCCATTCGTTGTTATTAACATGAAATGCATTAAGCATTACTTTAAGTCAAGGTTTTTCAAACTGGGGTTTGTGAAGGAACTGCAGGGGGTTTTTGATCTTAACGAAAAGCTAATAATGAATTAAATCAATTAAAATTAAAATAACAATAATCAAAATAAAACACTTGCTAAAAATATTAAATATTTTGTTTACCTGCATGTCATGTGACCAATGTCAGAGAACTGTGAACATGCAAATGTGTTATTTACTTAATTAATGTAACTTATTTAGAGTAAATAAAGTATGTAAATAAGAATAAAATGATTTTGTGTATTTTCATGTGTTTAAAAGGCAAAAGCCTTCTAAAGACATGTTAATGCATAGTAAAATAAACAAATGAGTGATAATTCATATAAACATTAACATGTTCATCAGTAACTGATGTGGTGTTATAATGTTGAGAAAACACTTCCTAAAATTGTAATGATTTTTGTAAATCCAGTGATCAAATGCTGCGTGGTTTTCCGTGTAATTATAGCCACCTGACTAGTGACTGCTCTTTGTGTGAACGTCCACAAAACTCTCTGACTTTCTGAATTTATAAAAGAGGTAGACTATTTTAGAAAGGAAAATTTAAAAGACGGAAAAGAATAATTAGCGAGAAATTGGAATCAGCTATTGTGCGAAAAATATATAATCATGCAATAAATAAAAAGTCTGATTAAGAATGTTTCAAAATGTAATATAATCCAATTAAATGTACTCAATTTTTTGGAATCTGATTATGTAATCCAGATTACATGTAATCAGTTACTATGCAAAATACGACCATGCATTTCATGCATCTTGCAAAGAAAAGAAAAAAAGAAAACTGTGGATCAGATTTATCTTTAAAAATTCTGCTTTATAAATGGTTTGCATACTTTAAAATAAATAGGGAAAAATTATATATTATTTTATTATATATATATACACGCACACACACACACACACAAACATACACACACACACACACACACTCGCACACACTCATACACACACACACACACACACTCGCACACACTCATACACACACACACACACACACTCGCACACACTCATACACACACACACACACACACTCGCACACACTCATACACACACACACACACACACTCGCACACACTCATACACACACACACACACACACTCGCACACACTCATACACACACACACACACACACTCGCACACACTCATACACACACACACACACACACTCGCACACACTCATACACACACACACACACACACTCGCACACACTCATACACACACACACACACACACTCGCACACACTCATACACACACACACACACACACTCGCACACACTCATACACACACACACACACACACTCGCACACACTCATACACACACACACACACACACTCGCACACACTCATACACACACACACACACACACTCGCACACACTCATACACACACACACACACACACTCGCACACACTCATACACACACACACACACACACTCGCACACACTCATACACACACACACACACACACTCGCACACACTCATACACACACACACACACACACTCGCACACACTCATACACACACACACACACACACTCGCACACACTCATACACACACACACACACACACTCGCACACACTCATACACACACACACACACACACTCGCACACACTCATACACACACACACACACACACTCGCACACACTCATACACACACACACACACACACTCGCACACACTCATACACACACACACACACACACTCGCACACACTCATACACACACACACACACACACTCGCACACACTCATACACACACACACACACACACTCGCACACACTCATACACACACACACACACACACTCGCACACACTCATACACACACACACACACACACTCGCACACACTCATACACACACACACACACACACTCGCACACACTCATACACACACACACACACACACTCGCACACACTCATACACACACACACACACACACTCGCACACACTCATACACACACACACACACACACTCGCACACACTCATACACACACACACACACACACTCGCACACACTCATACACACACACACACACACACTCGCACACACTCATACACACACACACACACACACTCGCACACACTCATACACACACACACACACACACTCGCACACACTCATACACACACACACACACACACTCGCACACACTCATACACACACACACACACACACTCGCACACACTCATACACACACACACACACACACTCGCACACACTCATACACACACACACACACACACTCGCACACACTCATACACACACACACACACACACTCGCACACACTCATACACACACACACACACACACTCGCACACACTCATACACACACACACACACACACTCGCACACACTCATACACACACACACACACACACTCGCACACACTCATACACACACACACACACACACTCGCACACACTCATACACACACACACACACACACTCGCACACACTCATACACACACACACACACACACTCGCACACACTCATACACACACACACACACACACTCGCACACACTCATACACACACACACACACACACTCGCACACACTCATACACACACACACACACACACTCGCACACACTCATACACACACACACACACACACTCGCACACACTCATACACACACACACACACACACTCGCACACACTCATACACACACACACACACACACTCGCACACACTCATACACACACACACACACACACTCGCACACACTCATACACACACACACACACACACTCGCACACACTCATACACACACACACACACACACTCGCACACACTCATACACACACACACACACACACTCGCACACACTCATACACACACACACACACACACTCGCACACACTCATACACACACACACACACACACTCGCACACACTCATACACACACACACACACACACTCGCACACACTCATACACACACACACACACACACTCGCACACACTCATACACACACACACACACACACTCGCACACACTCATACACACACACACACACACACTCGCACACACTCATACACACACACACACACACACTCGCACACACTCATACACACACACACACACACACTCGCACACACTCATACACACACACACACACACACTCGCACACACTCATACACACACACACACACACACTCGCACACACTCATACACACACACACACACACACTCGCACACACTCATACACACACACACACACACACTCGCACACACTCATACACACACACACACACACACTCGCACACACTCATACACACACACACACACACACTCGCACACACTCATACACACACACACACACACACTCGCACACACTCATACACACACACACACACACACTCGCACACACTCATACACACACACACACACACACTCGCACACACTCATACACACACACACACACACACTCGCACACACTCATACACACACACACACACACACTCGCACACACTCATACACACACACACACACACACTCGCACACACTCATACACACACACACACACACACTCGCACACACTCATACACACACACACACACACACTCGCACACACTCATACACACACACACACACACACTCGCACACACTCATACACACACACACACACACACTCGCACACACTCATACACACACACACACACACACTCGCACACACTCATACACACACACACACACACACTCGCACACACTCATACACACACACACACACACACTCGCACACACTCATACACACACACACACACACACTCGCACACACTCATACACACACACACACACACACTCGCACACACTCATACACACACACACACACACACTCGCACACACTCATACACACACACACACACACACTCGCACACACTCATACACACACACACACACACACTCGCACACACTCATACACACACACACACACACACTCGCACACACTCATACACACACACACACACACACTCGCACACACTCATACACACACACACACACACACTCGCACACACTCATACACACACACACACACACACTCGCACACACTCATACACACACACACACACACACTCGCACACACTCATACACACACACACACACACACTCGCACACACTCATACACACACACACACACACACTCGCACACACTCATACACACACACACACACACACTCGCACACACTCATACACACACACACACACACACTCGCACACACTCATACACACACACACACACACACTCGCACACACTCATACACACACACACACACACACTCTCACACACACACACACACACTCACTCACACACACACAAACACGCACACACGCACACACGCAGACACACTCACACACACACACACACATGTACAGTATATATATCAAGGCTGCATTTATTTGATCAAAAATACAGGAAAACATGTAATATTGTGAAATAATATTATGATGTAAAATAACGTTTTTCTATTTTAATATACATTCAAGTCTAATTTATTCCTGTAATCCAAAACTGAATTTTCAGAATCATTACTCCAGTCTTTAGTGTCATTCATTCTAATATGCTGATTTATTATCAGTGCTGGAAACTGTTGTGCTGCTTAATATTTTTTTGGAACCTGCGATACTTTTTTCAGGATTCTTTGATGAATAAAAAGTTAGAAAGAAGAGCATTTATTTAAAATAGAAATCTTTTCTAACAATATACACTACAGTTCAAAAAGTTTGGGGTCAGTAAATGTTTATTCTTTATTTTTTTGAAAGAAATTAAAACTTTTTTTCAGCAAGGATGTGTTCAATTAATAAGAAGTGATAGCAAAGATTTATATTGTTAGAAAAGATTTATATTTTGAATAAATGCTGTTCTTTTTAACTTTT
>NW_015547735.1:19993-24107 GCF_001515605.1 Sinocyclocheilus anshuiensis
GTTTTTTTCTGTATTTTTGATCAAATAAATGCAGCCTTGATGAGCAGAAGAGACTTCTTTAAAAAACATTACAAGTCTCACTGATCCCACACTTTTGACCGCTAGTGTATATATATATATATATATTTCTTATAGTCTTTAAATGTAAAGTTATTTTTTAAAGTCTGTCAGAAACATTTCTCCTCAAAAAGCCCAAAACTCCTCTACTTTGCAATTAACCACCAGGAAATTTTCCTTCCGTCTCAACCAGAAATCCTAGTAAATCACATCACATAAAATTAGGTCTCTGCACGTCGTCTTCTTGGTAGCGAGTGCTCAAAGCGTACGGTGTTAATCGTTAATGGACGTGCCCTCAAACGACACCGAGCCTTCATTCACACGATAACGAGAACTTCGTCAGGCGTTTACTAGAGAAGTAGACCTCCTTACCGAGAACTAGTTAAGCCTGAGCATTACCCTCATTGCTATTTTTAGCGACGTGAAAGGTGTTTGGATTGTCTGTGTTATGTTTAACGGTCTGATTAAGTGCAAGTTGTCAAAACACTCCACTGGTTACGTAATGCGAGTTTAACTCAGCGAGACATGTAAGGAAAACCCATTGAAACTGTTTAACTTACTGTACATTTAACACACTCCTCAATACCCCACATTCCAGTTTAGAGCCTCTTTCCAGGAATAGGGATCTGATAGCATGCCTCTTATTGGCTTTGACCTTAACTGAGCGCTCCTCGACTTTATTAAGGTGGCTTTACAAGGCCAGGAGAAGCGGAATAGCTCCAAGGAGAGCATTTATACAGCCAGACTTCTCTGAAAGACTGGAGAAGAAACTAAAACGGTCACATTTGCGACCAAAAATATTCATTTGTGAGTGAAGTGTTTGCTGAGATCACCACTGGTGACTTAATAAAATTTACATGTTATGACTACAAAATCTGCACGTAATGCCTTTTGTCCTGATTGTTTTGCGATCACGTCTTTTGTAATGTTGGCGTCATAAACTGAGACGATGTGCATCAAAGTTTTAGTGGAAAAAACACCTGATACAAGCAGCTCAAGAATGACGGAGACGTGCGAAGTAAAAGTGTAGAAAAGCAGTGTCTAACTTGTTAATCTACAACAGGTTAATCTGCCAGCTGTGTGGACATTATCAATATCAGTATCGTTAACAATTCTCATTTATAATCGATACTAATATGGGTTCTTGTCATAAAGATCTTTAATCTATATACTGTTCTGTTAATGTGAGAACTTATATGTGACCCTGGAGCACAATACCAGTCATAAGGGTCAGAGATGTATACATCATCTGAAAGCTGAATCATCTTTCCATTGGTGTATGGTTTGTTAGGATCGGACAATATTTGGCTGAGACACAGCTATTTGAAAATCTGGAATCTGAGGGTGCAAAAAAATCTAAATATTGAGAAAATCGCCTTTAAAAGTTGTCCAAATGAAGTTCTTAGCAATGCATATTACTAATCAAAAATTAAGTTTAATATATTTACAGTAGGAAATTTACAAAATATCTTCATGGAACATGATCTTTACTTAATATCCTAATGATTTTTGGCATAAAAGAAAAATCTATAATTTTGACCCATACCATGTATTGTTGGCTATTGCTACAAATATACCCCAGCGACTTAAGACTGCTTTTATGCTCCAGGGTCACAAATATTATTTGTAGCGCACTTGCTGTCGAATAATCGCAATAAGCTTTGTGCTTTATTACCTTTAAAAAAAACAAAGTATCAGCTTTAAAATTCTGCCAAATTCAAACAATAAATACGGTTTTGGCGCTCTTTAATGCGGCATGAGCGATCGCTTTAGCGCCGCAGTTCAAGCGGCACATGAAATCATATCTTTCTCTTTACTACTATAGTACGAAATCAACATGAATGGACATCAAAAGGAAGACTATTTAAAAAAAAATAGCCTATTTTAAAATATAGCCTACAGTACAACTTACTGAAATGTCTCATGTAATCGGAACTGCAGAAAACGTTTAAAGCTTGTAAACAATGCCACGTAACAATATTTACCTCAGAATAAACGTTCGGCTTCATTAGCTCATCAGTCAGCTAGAAAAAATAATTATAAAGAGGAGTATTTTTTCTAAATTTATGTGGTATATTGCATATTCATATTTTTCCTTAACCTGTTGTCTACATGATAAGTAACAATGCAAGGAGCTAAAGATCAAATTCAACAGCTCCTATGTTATTGAAGAAAAACAACAGACTGGATGTGTGAAAGACGTATAACAACATTTATAGGGTGCAGCTGAGATGCTGACATAGTTATGGTCCATGATACTGGCACAGATTTTGTGTAATAAACAATTCTTAGTGACTGTATATACTTCTCATGTTGGAAAAGACATTTAGTTCCCACTTTAAGTGAACCTTAGTTCCCAGGACATCTATAAGATGAATTAAAATGCTGATAAAGACAAGAAAGGATGAGACATAAACACACGACAGCATAACTGAAATGTTAAAGTGTTTAAAAAATAAATAAAACACGTTTATTCTGTGACACCTAAAATAATCTGGTGCCTAAATTTGTTTCTTATAGGAGCCAATAGCTCCTTAATTGATTTTTTATTTTTATTTTTTTTGTCTGGAGCCCTGTAGCTGCACATAAACCAGTGAAAACTCAACTAAAGTGTAAACATGTTTTATACTGGTAACAAATCATTAGTGGAGTCACTATTACTGTTGATCTTTCTGAGTGCTGGCGATCTGCACAAACTTCAAACGCTAACTATTATGGTGCATAACGTTGACGTCAACACTTACTTGTCATGATAAAAAAAATTAAAAGGTTGCATGCATTTTTTCTTACAATTCTAATTTTATATCAGAATTCTGACTTTTTTCCCCCTCACAGTTCTAAAAAAGTCAGAATTGCAAGACATAAAATGGCAGTTTTGAGGAAAAAAAAGTCAAAATTGCAAGATTTAACAATTCTGAGAAGAAAAGGCTGACTTGTGAAATACAAACTCGAAATTGCAAGAACAAAGTCAGAATTCTGAACAATGTCTTAAACTTTGCACTTCTTGTGTTTTTAACTTTCTAGTAAAACTGAACTAGTATTTTTTCAGAATGTCTATAAAGTTGACTATCAAAACACAGTGTAACCCAAAGAAATATGAGCGACTTTATCTCCTCCATTCATAAGAGATGCTGAGGAAAGCAGGGGAAAAACTGCTGTCAGTTTGCATCTGCCGTTTTTGTGATTCCAGCTGCTCTCCTCTTTGAAAACCAGAGTTGTTCATTAAACACACACATCTCACAATCGACAATTTCCCGCTCCAAACTCCTGACCCCGGTCGTGACCCCGTCTGACCCTAAAGCGGCTGTTTTTCCATTAAAAGGCTGTTTCCCATCACCCCTTCCCCTCGCGTTCCGACAGAGACCCACAGAGAGCTGAAGCGCCTGGAGTCCTCATGCCGTCCTGATTTCTATGGGGTTACATCTCTGCCACAATTCTGTGCGCGAAAGATCATATTTTGAGCGCACAAAAGAGCGTTTCGCGAACTGAGTTTTGTGGAGAAAATGTATTTTGAGCGCACGAAAATCAATTTTGCATTTAAAATACGTTTTTGGATGTGTGCAGACCTTCTCTTTTGTGCGTGCAATGTTTCACTAGCTTGCTCTCTTGATGCCCGCCCTCAGTGCTCTCTAAATGCCAACGGCTGGTGTGCTCAACACAACCCAGTTACAATATGCCATAATTCCAGCCAATCAGAGACGAGGCTGCTAAATTCTGATTGGCTTCCTTGCATTACCTAGACAGCAGACGAGGAAAAATACAGTGCATGCATAATTATTATGCAAGTTGATATTCTGATCATATTTTTTTCCAAGCACATTTTACCAATTCCAAACGGCATCAATCTTAATAACTACTATTAATCTTGTATTTAATCATTTATAATTGATATATAATTATTCATGAAGGCTGGAAGTGAAAAATGTCTTATATTCAGGTGTGCATAATTCACAATGTGTGCAAATTCATAATTCAGGTGTCCAGCCTTCATGAACAATAATATATAGATTATAAGTGATTAAATACAAGATTAATAGTAGTTATTAAGATTGATGCC
>NW_015547735.1:27391-64698 GCF_001515605.1 Sinocyclocheilus anshuiensis
TTGGGTGTAATTAGCTACTAAGTAATTAGTTACTGTAATTTAATTACTTTTCCCTTGAAAAAGTAAAGTAAGGGATTACTCTTGTTTTTTTCTGTAATTTAATTACAGTTACTTCTTATGTATTTGAACTCAATACTGTGTATAGACTGTAGAACACTTATACACAATACAATAGTGGATTTAACATAGAAATTTAAAGTCTAACTTTAAAATGCATGCTTTTTATGTACTCTTCTCACTTTAAATACTTTGGTGAGTTAATGAGAATATTGGTAACACTTTAGTGTCCAATTCTCACTTTTAACTTGTTGGTTATTAGCATGAATATGGGATATTGGCTGTTTATTATTACTTTTTTTTTTTTAAACACATATTAATGTCTTATTCTGCAAGACCTTATTCTAAATTCTTAATCCTACCCAATTCTTAAACTTAACAACTACTTTACTAAGTATTAATAAGCAGTAATTAGGAGTATTCACAATGTGTGCAAATTCATAATTCAGGTGTCCAGCCTTCATGAACAATAATATATAGATTATAAGTGATTAAATACAAGATTAATAGTAGTTATTAAGATTGATGCCGTTTGGAATTGGTAAAATGTGCTTGGAAAAAAAATATAATCAGAATATCAACTTGCATAATAATTATGCATGCACTGTATTGTTCCTCTTCTGCTGTCGAGGTAATGCAAGGAATGTTGTGATTGGTTGTCAAGGCAGCCAATCAAAATTTAGCAGCCTCGTCTCTGATTGGCTGGAATTATGGCACATTGTAACGCTGGGTTGTGTTGAGCTGTGTGCTTTTGTGCGCTCAAAATATGATCTTTCGACTCGGCGCATGAATCAACCGCTGATTAATTAAAACTCTGAGTGATACACTGTAAAAAAAAAATAAAATAAAAAAGTTGACCTAACTCAAAAAAAAAATAAGGCAACCTATTGCACTCAACTTGTTAACTCAACTAGCAACCAGTGTTGGGTGTAATTTAGTGCTGTCAAGCGATTAATCGCGATTAATCGCATCCAAAATAAAAGCTTTTGTTTGCATAATATATGTGTTTGTTCTTTTATATACAATACAATACTGGATTTAACATAAAAAATTAAAGCCTAACCTTAAAATGCATGCTTTTTATGTACTCTTCTCACTTTAAATACTTTGGTGAGTTAATGAGAATATTGGTAACACTTTAGTGTCCAATTCTCACTTTTAACTTGTTGGTTATTAGCATGAATATGGGATATTGGCTGTTTATTATTACTTTTTTTTTTTTAAACACATATTAATGTCTTATTCTGCAAGACCTTATTCTAAATTCTTAATCCTACCCAATTCTTAAACTTAACAACTACTTTACTAAGTATTAATAAGCAGTAATTAGGAGTATATTGAGGCAAAAGTCATAGTTAATAGTTAGTTAATCTAAAGTGTGACCAGAATAATTGATGTAGTTATCTATTATTTATTTGAAAGAATTAAAAGAACCATTTCATGTCTATCCTTGTATAATTAACTGGTCGGGGTTGATATAGGATTTAGAAAGTAATTAGTAATACTTTTTAGAGAGAGTAAGTCGTACAGTAATCTAATTACACTGTTGAAGAAGTAATTAGTAACTAGTAATTAGTTACTTTTTAGAGTAACTTAACCAACACTGCTAGCAACCGACAACTTAAAAACTTTAGTTCATCTAATGAATAAAAGTCAGTCTACTGAGTGTTAAACGATTTGTGAGCAACCAAAGATTTGTAGCATTTTGCAATGCTAATCTTTTTAAACAAACCCCTTTCTTTTAGATTTGTTTATTTTCAAAGCCTTCTACATAATATGGGTAGTATTTGCCTCTTAAAACTAAAGGCAAACATTTATGCTGATAGACAAATGTATTAATCTCCTGAGACCCTGTGACCTCATATGAGGACATTATATTTGGGTGTATTTCTCTGAGACTGTACATGCCACAGTTTTAAGTCTGGATGTCCTATACAGAGCACATTCAGGGCTTTTCAGAGATACTAAATGTTTGGATGTTTCACCATGACCACTCCCTCTCCTTGGTCTTCAAAAATGTCTGTGACACTCATATGGAAATATGATAATATTTTGTAATTATCATTTAAATCGGACTATCTTTTTTAAATTTTTTTAATTGAGTTCTTTTGATAATAATAAAATTGAGAATAACTTATGAATGAAATATCATTTAAAAAAAAAATTTTTTTTTTAACTTTTTTTTTTATGCTCTAAACAACGTAAAGACATGAAAAAAACTATTTTTTTCCTAAAAATCTTTTCTCGGGTCTTAAGAGGTTAAGCAAGTTGCAATGAGATGCACATATACAGTACCTCAGCACACGATTCTCAGTGAGGATCAACAAATTTTAAATCAGTAAAAAATATGAACTCTGATCCACATGACAGCTAATTGACATTGACAACAGCAGCAGCAGCATAAACTAAGTCAGTAAAATTTAAAACGATAATAATATTGTAATAATAATTAACATAAAATGTTTTCGAGCTGCAATGCATGCTTGGAACTTGTGCAATATTGTTCAAAGTAAAATTGTTTGTTCAGATGACTCAATTTGAAAAGTTGGGAGAACATTTGGATATGTTGTGAACAAATACTTGAGTATCTAAGTAAGGTAAACAAAACAACTTTTGCTAGCGACATGTTTAGAGTATTTTTGTTCAGTTCACACAAAAAAAAACTAAACTGACTTCTACAAAAAAAATAAAAAATTCTGGCTACTTCTTCACTTTGGTTAGTAGAACTTTTCGAAAGTTTGACTTTTTTTTACAGTGTACCTATTTTCTCCAAAAGAACCTAATCCTGCGCAACAATAAATCTCCACACCACTGATTAGTCCTCTCAGCTAACAAAACGTTATAAAAACGTTTTGCAAACGTTAGAACAACGTTATTTCTTAACATTTTCAAAAAGTCTAGTTTTCTAAATGTTTTAGTAACGTTTTTCCTTGGTTATGTGAATGTTAACGGAACATTCCATTTTATCATTTTGCAAACAATATGGGAACGCTACATTTGAAAGTTCTCGGAACGTTCTGAAACAATTAGTAACATTTAATAAATGATACACAAACGTTCAGCTAAAACGCTTCAGGAGAGAAATGTTTAACGAATTATTAACGACCAGAGATGTTTGAACGGACGTTCTATTAAGAGAGAACCTTGCCAGAATGTTAGTATGAAGTTCTGAAAACGTTCCATTTTAGCTGGACTGAAACGGCTGCTTTCATAACTAAGACATTTTTAAACTGGACAATGCAAACATTTAAAAAAAAAAAGATCCAGTTGCTTTAAAGATTTCGCTCAACATAAATAATCCGCTCTTCTTAACCAACCACAAAATTTTGCCGAAAATTCGCTAATGCATGGAATGTTTTAATTTTACAATTCTGACATCTTTTCTCTCAATTCTGAATGTATATCTCACAATTCCACATTTTTTAAATTTTCTTAGAATTGTGATATAAATCGTAGAATTCCAACTTTTTTTCACAATTCGGAGTTTACATCTCACAATTCAGTTTTTTTTCCTGCCAAAAATAATTGCAACTTTTTATCTTTCAATTAGGAAAAATGTCAGAATTGAGAGATAAAAAAAAGCAATAACCCCTTTTTTTATTCTGCTGCAGGAAAAAACAACAATTGTGAGATATAACTCAGAGTTGCGAGAAAAAAGTTGGAATTGTGAGATTATACAGTCACAATTACCTTTTTAATTCTGAGGCAGAAACAAAAAAGTAAGAATTGTGAAAAATAAACTCAGGATTGTGAAATACACACTTTGAATTCTGAATTTTCACAATACTGATTTTACATTTCGCAGTTCTCACTTAAATCTCACAATTCTGTTTTGTTTTCTGCCACAGAATAAAAATGTTCAAAACGCAATTGCAACTTTCTATCTCACAATTATGACTTATTTTTCTTGCAATTCTGAAAAAGAAAGGTCAGAATTGTGAGACATAAACTCAGAATTGAGAGAAAAGTCAGAATTCTGTGTTTATATCTCGCAGTTTTGACTATTTCCATAATCGTGTACAACGAAGTCAAAATTCTGAGATAAAGTCACAATTATTGTTTTTTTTTTTTTTATCTTTTGTATTTCACGGTGGAAACGGTAAATGTGACCGCACCTCTTAGTTTTCGTGGTTTGTTCAGATCAAATCAAATAACTGATCCCTGACTTTGCAAACATCAGTAATGAGAAGATGAATTTCAGAGGATGAAAAACAGTCAAAGATAGAAATGCATGATGCATATCACCATGGAAACACTGCGAAGCAGTGTGTCTTTCCATCGTTTTTGGTTCACGTCATTATCTTGAAAGCATTTGTGATGAGCAGCTCTAGAGACAAAACATTCATCACAGTAATTCTCCACAACAGCAGAAGAGAAATCACTGTCATAGCAGAAGATGATTTCACCAATCGACCCAGAAACTTAATGAATTTGGTTCAGTTTTGTGATTAGAATTTCGTGCATTAGATCTAAACCCATCTCAGTCCTGCACTAATCGAAACATATTTCTATTTAAGAACATAGGCAGTCATAAAGTCAATGTAAATTGAAATAAAACAGACGTGCACACTGCTCATAATATTATTGGATTTCAGACTAAATTAACTGCGTTTAGGGGCTTTCGAGTAGAAAACACAACTCTAGAGCGATTTTCATAGTTAACAAGACAATACATTTGAAAATGAAAGAACGCAGTCCATAATGCAATATTCATAACAGGGAAGATTCTCTTCAAATATTTAACATCTAAGCATTCACTTTGAATACGGCTAATGTCAACCTGGATCACATCTATCAATGTTTTTCAAACCCAGAGAATCTTCAGTAGATTGCACAAAAATCTGTGCAAATTCAGTACATTTCTGTTTAATCACACGCTAACAGAACGTTCTGGCAACGTTATGAACAAACATTCTTCCAGTAATGTTAGGAGAATGTTCATCTGGTCTTTAGTAAAGTCTTCTAATGTTGGCGCAGAAACATTATTTATGCATCAAGCAATGCTTCCATAACGTTTGCAAAATGATAGAATGGAACGTTCCCCTAATGTTTCCTGTAACCAAGAAAAAAGCGTTTTCAAAACATTTCAAAAACTGGACGATATTCAGAAATTACATTTCCATAAGGTTAGAAAAACATTCTTAGAACACTGTTTTTTTGGGAATTTAGCACAAATAACTATTTGATCCATTGATTTATTTTACTGGTATTTTTGCAGATGTTTGAACACGTTAAAATAAAACCACAGGATCGTTCTTATATTACACAGAATTCATCTGAAAAGTTAAAGCAGTAATATTTCTCATTTTGAGTTTTCATTATTGTTTATTCAGAATCAGAATCAGAATGAGCTTTATTGCCAGGTATGTTTTTAATGGAAACATAGGTAATCACTCACATATATATGAATAAATCCATGTCATAACTGTGAAATTTGGCACAAATAACAGTCTGACGCATTCATTTATATTTTTGAGAAATATTTTTGCAGCATGATAAAACAAACCTATCAAAATTTCCTCAGAATTACCAAAAAATTCTGTCAAAAATAAAAGCTCTCATATTTTTTATTTTGAGAATAATCACTTTCAGTTGCATTCATGCAACAACAAAAAAAAATCCATGTTGCAATAGCAAAATTTGGCACAAATAACGGGTTTGATCCATTCATTTGTTCAGTAAAATAATAAAGCAGAATTCTGTCAAAACGTAACTCTCCTGTATCTCATTTTGAGTTTTCATTATCATGCATTATTGAATACGCATGCAATCACTTCCAGTTGCATTTATGCAAAATAATCTGTTGTTGAAATTTGGCACAAATAACAGTCTGATGCATTAATTAATTTATTTATTTTTGTGGCACATGTTTTTGCAGCTGTTTGAACATGATAGAACAAACCCATAGAATCATCCTCTTGATTAAACAGAACTGTCAAAAATGAATGATGTTTTATTTATTTTTTTATAATAATCATTTTCAGTTGCATTTATGCGAAACAATCCACGTCGCAACAGTGAAATTTGGCACGAATAACAATCTGACGCCTTCATTTTTGTAAAATTTTTTTTGACAAATATTTTTTGCAGCTGTTTGAACATAGACTACACAAAATCTGTCAAAAATTAAAGCTGTCATATTTTTAATTTTGAGAATAATAACTTTCGGTTGCATTCATGCGAAACGATCCACGTCGCAATAGTGAAATTTGGCACGAATACCAATTTGTCCAATTTATTTGTCTAATAAAATAATAAAGCAGAATTCTGTCAAAAAACTAAAACCTCTCACATTTCTCATTTTGAGCTTTCATTATTGTTCATTAATAAAAACACACGTAATCACGTTCAGTGGCATTCATGCGAAACGATCCATCTCGCAATCGTGAAATTTGGCACGAATAACAATCTGACGCCTTCATTTATTTTTTAACAAATATTTTTGCAGATGTTTGAATACGTTAAACCCATAGGTTACACAAAACTCTGTCAAAAATTAAAGCTCTCATAGTTTTCATTTTAAGATGAATCGCTTTCAGTTGCATTCATGCGAAACAATCCATGTCGCAATCGTGAAATTTGGCACATTTAATTTGATTATGTTTGCAGCTGTTTGGGCAGCCGATGATCATTAATGCTTGTGTTTGATGGTCACTGTCTGGAAGTCGACTAACAAAAATCAGCTTTATTTGTCGCAGCATTTACAGAGAAATCACTGGAGTGAGGAAAGCGGGATGTTTTCTCTGTTGAGATGAGAAGTGTCCAGGTTGTATTAGTCCCTCTCAATCTGGCCGTTTGCCTGCTTGTTCCTGCTCAGATGTGCTACGAAACACTCCAACAACATGTTTACCAGAACACCAGCCCCTGAGTCAGATCCTCGGCTCGTGACCTTGAACAACCCTGCGCTTTGATGCCGCATCTCGAACTTCACGCTCATTCCGATCTGTTTTCCAAGAGATCACATCTAGCCAATTCAGACGGTCTGATTAACTAAAGCAAGGCATGACCTTCACATTTCAGGGATCAAAGAGACGGATTTATACAGCACTTTGAAAATGACGTCACAGCAGCGGAAAACTCGAGGAAAGTGCTTTGCATTAAGACATATGTGAGCCTGGAGCACAAAAGCAGTCTTAAGTCGCTGGGGTATATTTGTAGCAATAGCCAACAATACATTGTATGGGTCAAAATTATAGATTTTTCTTGTATGCCAAAAATCATTAGGATATTAAGTAAAGATCATGTTCCATGAAGATATTTTGTAAGTTTCCTACCGTAAATATATCAAAACTTAATTTTTGATTAGTAATATGCATTGCTAAGAATTTCATTTGGACAACTTTAAAGATGATTTTCTCAATATTTGGATTTTTTTGCACCCTCAGATTCCAGATTTTCAAATAGTTGTATCTCGAAATATTGTCCTATCCTAACAAACCATACATCAATGGAAAGATTATTTAATCAGCTTTCAGAAATCTGGTTTGGTGCTCCAGGGTCACAATTAATGTCAGGATCTACAGTCCATGTACAGTCCAGAAATACTCATATGAGCAATCAACTCTATCTCTATTTGTGTTCTAGAGAACTGTACTCCAGTTAGACGTATTCCACCACAAAAACATGACACCAGTTAACCTGAGCGAGGTCAAACGAGGCCATGTGCTCACTCTTCCTGTTTTCTGCTGGTTAAAATCACATCTTATCAGTCAGTAATCTCAGCTTTTCTTTGGCAAACAAGCTCCTCGCTCTATCACCAGCAATCAATACGCAATCCGGAGGAAACGCTTTCTGCCACGATGAAGTAATCAGGTCCCCGGGGCGAAGTTCACTGAGATATCACATTTAGCAGCAGCTCATTAACATATCAGTATATCAGGCATTGGTTTCTCTCGTAACCTGTGGCTATAAAACAATATAAGGGTCCTGCGGAAAAAACACACTTTTTCTAGACTGAAATTTTCCCTTGATATTAGTACATGTGTACGCGAATAAAAAAACACATATTTTACCATTATTATTTGTTTATTTAACTAATATGACTAACTTTTGTAAATGGCTTGTTTGGAGGTTTCAGTAATACTTTACTTTTTTCACATGTCAATTTTTTAATTGACTACGAATAATTATTATTTTTTTTTAATAAATAATAAATATTTAAATAATCCCAAAAAGATGTGGTTTTTTTCAATGTACTGTTAATATAATAAAAATGTATTATATTTTCAGGAAAATTAAGCATGTTTGCCTAATTTATTGCAGTATAATAATAACAACAACAACAGTAAAATATAGTAATAAATTAGGCAAACACGCATAATTGTCCTGAAAAACATTTTTTCAATTAAATTTATCAATACATTTTAAAATTATTTAAATTATCATTAAAAGTAATTCATACAAATGCTTTAGTTTCTCCCCCATTTCAATTTTTAATACATTAATAATAACAACAACAACATTATTATTATTATTGCATATTATTCATTATTTTCAAAATTAATACACATTTATATAAGCTCATTAATTTCCACCATGATTTTTCAATTAACTTATATATCACTGACAATCATAAGAGGAAGAAGAATAATTAATAATAATAATAAATATTTTTAATGTAAAGTATTTTTTACAGCACTGTAAATTAGGGGACTGTGCTTAATAAAAAATGTGGAAATATTATAATTTCTCGTTTCAGGCTCAAACGCACATGCAGTCATTGGAGGTGATTTGGAGAGTTTAGACACGGACTCTGCTCATGTTTCACCGGTGAATACAGTAAATGATGCGATGATTTAACACGGTGTGACGCCAGCTGGGATCCGCTCTGTTGTCTGTCCGAGACAAACATCTGCTTGTGTTTTGCACAGGCCACAGTCGGAGGCTATAAACTGACACGGAGCTGTCAGAGGAAAAAACACTCTGCGGCTCATTATTCAGCGTCAGTGGGACTCCTGAAGACGTGTGTGGTGTTTTCAAAGAGCCTGGCATGAAGAATAGTATACTCTATAGGGCTCTGTTCCAATACCTAGTGAGCTGTCTACATAGACAACATGCTAGCTAAGCGCATGAGTGTGTGATTAGGAACACTCTACATACATAGACAGCAGCTTAACATAATAGACACACACACACACACACACACACTCTCTCACACACACACACTCTCACACACACACACACACATAATAAAGGTACAGTAGTTATATATTAAGCATACTATAATATCAGACCTTTATTTTATTGTCATTTTATAAAAGCAATAGGCCAGTCAGAGCTGGGATTTCCACATGGCTAAATCAGGGTTATATTCATTAACTAAAACTACAAAAAAAAAAAATAATAATAATATAGTATAATACAATATAATATATAATTTAATTTAATATAATTTTAAAAATTCAACAAAATTAATTTAAATATAAAATAAATATAAATGTTACTTAAAAATAAAATATCACTAAAATAAAAATAAAATGATATACATATATATTATTTAATAACATCTCAGATTTTGGGATCAGTGCAATTTTTCTAAAAAAATATTATGACTTTTATTTAGCAATGATGCATTAAACTGATCAAAAGTGACAGTAAAGACATTTATAATGTTACAGTAGATTTCTATTTCAAATAAATGCTGTTCTTCTGAACTTTCTATTCATCTGTGAATCCTGAAAAAATAAAATGTATCACGGTTTCCACAAAAATATTGTGCAGCACAACTGTCTTCAACATTGATAATAATCAGAAATGTTTCTTGAGCAGCAAAGCAGCATATTAGAATGATTTCTGAAGATCATGTGACACTGAAGACTGGAGTAATGATGCTGAAAATTCAGCTGCGCATCACAGGAATAAATTACAGTTTAACAGATATTCACATAGAAAACAGCTGATTTAAAATAGTAATAATATTTCAAATTTTTACTGTATTTTTAATCAAATAAATGCAGCCTCGGTGAGCAGAAGTAGCTTCTTTCACAAAATAACCCAAAACAATTATTAAGCAACACACCTAAACATAATGCACACATCGGCGGCTCACTAGAGTCTTTTTCTTCAACTCTTCTCCTTTTCAAAGCCAGCAGAGATGAAGGTTACCTGTCTGTGGCTGTGATGCGCTGATCTGAGATGAGGGGCCACACACTGACGAGAGCCCTGGATCAAAAGAGATTATGTAAATACAATGCATAATTAATGCATGGCCCTTCAGCGCCGACACACTCACAACACTGCAGAGAGCCTTTATAATCACACATGCATGAGCCATATATGATTGTAATATTACATTAACAGTCAAGAATAGAAGAGTAGATGCTCGTAATAGTGTTTAATTATTATTAAGGTAATATTATATAACATAAATGTAACATCAGACCTGTATCTTATTGCTGTTACTGTCATTTTATAAAAGCAATAAGCAACTCGAGGCCATGATTACTACATGGTTATTATCATTATAATAAAATATATAATAAACTAAATATGAAATGAAATAAATAATTAAATAAATATTATTAAAAATAAAATAAATAATTAAATAAATAAATATTATTAAGAATAAAATAAATAATTAAATAAATAAATAATATTAAAAAATAAATAAAATAAATAATAAAATAATAATTTATGACTTCAAATAGAATAAATGTTAACATAAAAAATGTAATTGTTGCTTTGGAAACAAACTGAAATAAACTGAAGCAATAAAATTACTAATTGGAAGTAAAACTGATATAAAAATAAATTAAACCTAAATAATCCTGTTTTTAAAAAGAAATAAATAAAATAAAAATAACAAAAGCACATAAAATTACTTATATTTAAGCTAAAATTAAAATGAAAGACACAAAACGTCATTTTTTTTGTTGCATTTATTATTTTGCTGTCTGTCATTTTATAAAAGCGATAAACCACTTGATGGCCGTGATTCCCTGGTTAAATCAGGGTTATTATTATTATTAGTTAATTAAAAAACAAACAAAATAATAATAAAAATAAAATTAATTTTAGTTCAAATAAAAATAAGTGAAATTAAATAAATAAAAATTAAAATCTAAACTCTTTTATTGCAACTAGTTGCCAAAGCAGCATTTTTCCTTTCTGTTTAAATGAACTTAAATTAATAACTAAAACTATATAGAACTATTTAAAAATAACAATAATAATAATAATTTAAAAATGCAACAAAATTACTGAAACGTTAACTAAAATTAAAGTGAAAACCGAAAATATAAAAATAAAATCTAATTCAAATTCGTAACAACTATATGAATGACACTAAGATAACACTGGGTTAAAAGAACTTCACTTGTGAGTGATGAGTCAGTGATTCTTCAGAAGCGGATCAGTTCAGTGAGTCATGCAGAGCAGGTCTGAGTTCCACTGAAACTGATCTGACTGATAAACTTCTAGTTCACCAATACATGCTCCTGAACGTGAAAATAAGAGAGAAACTAGCACAAAGCTGTCATATGACACCAGATATTGCTGTGTCCGTTCAAATCTGACTTTGCCTTCATCTCGACCATCTATATGACTCTTCATTGTTTGATTCATTTTCATTTTACACTGGATGGGATTCCAGAAATAAATGAACCGACAACTGATGTTTTACACAGAAAATGTGTGTCTCAGTTAAACACTGTCAGGTTAAATTAGACATTCCAAATTAAAACCTTATGATAATATTATAGCAGTAACGGTAAAAATTTCCCTTAGAAATGTCCTCATATCAATAACGCATACTAAGTTTCCTGAAAACTGGACTTTGTGTCCAGGCTGAAATTAGTCAATACAGGTCACGGCCAAAAACTCACTAACTCACATCTGCCAAAACGAACTGATGAATTGAAATTAATTCAAATTCAGTGTCAATCTGACAAACAGCCTTGTGCTAGCTTTTAAATCATGGACCTGAATGTTTTTTTTATTAGAGAGTAACAAAAAAAAATCCAGCCAGAGTTATCATCATTAACTAAAACTTGTTAATTTAAATAAGCGGAAATAAAATCTAAATATTCAACTAACTGAAATAAGTTGAAACACTAAATTTTATAGAATAGAATAAAATAAAATAAAATGATTCCTTGGCAAACTAACTGAAATAAATTTAAACACTAAATTTAATAAAATAAAATAATTTTAAATATTATTTAAAATAAAATAAAATATAATAAAATAAAGTGATTCCTTGGCAAACTAACTGAAATAAATTGAAACACTAAATTTAATAAAATAAAATAACATCAAATAAAATGATTTTAAATATTATTTAAAATAAAATAAAATAAAATAAAATGATTCCTTGGCAACTAACTGAAATAAGTTGAAACACTAAATTTAATAGAATAGAATAAAATAAAATAAAATAAAATAAAATAGAATAAAAGAAAATAAATGATTCCTTGGCAAACTAACTGAAATAAATTGAAACACTAAATTTAATAGAATAGAATAAAAGAAAAGAAAAGAAAAGAAAAGAAAATAGAATAAAATAAAATGATTCCTTGGCAAACTAACTGAAATAAGTTGAAACACTACATTTAATAGAATAGAATAAAATAGAATAAAATAAAATGATTCTTTGGCAAACTAACTGAAATAAATTCAAGTTGAAGCATTACAATTAAAAACTGTAAATAAATAAAAACTAAAATAAAGGTAAAGTACACCTAAACAGTAATGTTTTAAAATAAAAATAATAATAAAAAAACGTCAAAAGCACATAGCAAAACTACTAAGAATTCAACTAAAATAAAAATTAAAAAAAACAGAAGCAACTTAATAATCTTTAATAAAAACTATAAGTATATAACAGTAATAGTATATAAATAATACCAAATATGGTTCACTGGCTTGCATCTGAAAGAAATAATAACTAAAACTAAAACTGAAAAAAAAAAACATTTAAAAGAACAAAAACTAAAAAAAAAGACAAAAGCTTAAAAAATAATAAAAATGAAAATAAAAGCCCATTAGTAATTAAACTATAACTGTAAATAAATAATATAAAATTATACTGATTCTAGCCGATACGGTTTTAAAGATGTACATAAATGTGCTTATGGTGTTGCTACTGACTGGATTGTTTTATTAAGCTAGACGTCGCTCCGCTTTACATTGTTTTGGAAGAGAAATCATAGTAAAATCAGGACAAAAGCACCTTCGAAGCGCAGCACAATATCAGTATCTCCATGCACAAAGCCTGATGTTTTTCAGTCAACGCTGCACTGTTCGTCTGCTAAATGACGAGTATGTACTCGGGCCTTTTGAGCAGGATAATCCTGACCGGAGCCTGACGACGGTTGCTACGCTACGCCGATCCTTCTCAGCGTCTGGAGCAGAGGTTTGGAAGGAGAAAAGCTGTGCTGCTCTCCATTAATGCAGCGGAGGCTGTGTCTCACTGCCGTTCGAGCGGATTTCCGCCAATCTCTTAAGTTTGCTGCAGGCTCTGGCTGTTTTTCCTATTCTGGGCTGTCCTTGTGTGACCCAGCGGCTCAGGCCAAGCTCTTAGCAGGGTTTACTGGAGGTAACAGGGTTAGGGGTCCGTCAGATTCTTACAAATGCAGAACTCGGAAGTCTGGAGTATGCATTTGTGATTAGGAAAAACACTAACGAGGTCACGATGAAAAAGAGACGCAAGACGTGCCCTCAGGACAAAAAAAAGAAAAAAGAAAAAAAATCCATGTGTGCTTGAAAAAAAATGGGCATAGAAATTGCTAGTCAGTTTCTAAAATATTTACAAAGAAACAGCAAGCAACATTGAATTTTGTAAGCACAAAAAATGACTCCAATAATCTTTGTTTGTTTTACAACAGAATTCATCAACTTTAAATATATAATGTATATATAGATACACACACATACAGTATATATTATTTTGAAAATATTTACATGTATATATTTATATTCATATAATTGATATTATATATAAATGTATTTAATATATAAACATAACATATATTTTTTTAAATATATACATGCATTTGTATTTATATATACATAAAAAATATACACATATATTATGCAAACAAAAACTTTTATTTTGGATGCGATTAATCGCGATTAATCGTTTGACAGCACTAATAATAATATAATTATATGACTATTTTATAATTATTCCACGACATTCCAAATTACAATGGTTTCATTTGTTAACAATAGTTAACTAAATTGAATTAACTATGAAAAATGCTTTTAAAGCATGCATTAATCTTAGTCTGTGCAAATTTTAGCATTTAATAATATCTTCAGAAAGTTGAGATTCCTCATCAGAAGTTGTCATTCTGATATATTGCTTTCGCAGCAGCGCATGCAAACACAATCATGCCAAAAATCACTTTGGCACGACCGCATGCATCGTGACCTTGGTTTGCGCCGACAGCAGCAGAAGCAGGAGTTAAAGGGGTCATATGATGCTGCTAAAAAAAACGTTATGTTGTGTATTTGGTGTAATGCAAAATGTTTATGCGGTTTAAGGTTCAAAAAACACATTATATTCCACATTCTGTACATTATTGTTTCTCCTCTATGCCCCGTCTTTCTGAAACACGTCGATTTTTACAAAGCTCATCAGGATGAGATGCAGCTAAACGAGCATCTCACGCAGCAGGGGTTCAGAAGTTCAGCACTGCAAACTGTGTTTTACTCTATTATTAGGCCTGGAATAGTGCACTTGACCTCATGTTACGCTCACGTCTCTCGGTCGGGAACAGCGTTACCCAAAAGCATCGCAAATCTACTCCACACACTCCTGTTTCTTGGAACAGCTGGCCTGCTTTCAATCTACAAATACCTGCTGTCTTAGCGCGGCTCACTGCTGCCTGTCCACTTCACTTTCAAGATCTTCGAGATTTCTGACTGTCTCGGGAGTCCAAGGCAAGGACATTTTTACAGTAACAACCGTGTTTTTGTTGAAATGAAACATGGACTCGGCTTGGCAGGAGAGACTGTTGAGTTGAATAACAGAGTTTGTTTGCAATGATTTTTCGAGGAATATTCAGGTTTTTGGCCTGGCGTTACTGACAGACCGCATAAAAAACTGAGCACCTTAAAAGAACATTAAAAATATAGCTTTAAAACCTGATGTCTGTGGTCTACTTGTATTTCAGTATCTCTGACTTTGTTTTCATAACACTTCTGCTCAATTCACCGGCTCGAAGTACTGTATTTTTTTTTTATATTTGCATTTTAAAGTCAACATATGATCAAAACTGACGATTCATCATTGCATGATATTCCAAATGTAAAAATCTGGTGCAACTCTACAATAACATCCCATGAACTAACAAAAAATAGACACTACAGGTGAAAGGGGTAAAGAATAATAACTAGTAAACTAATAAACATCACCATACTTGCCAGTTTGATTGCTTACATTACGTTTTCTCAAACATTATATTTATATATGCAAATGAGGCATAGCTAATTAGATTTAATTTGCATACATTTTCAAAACATTAATCTGAACACTGGGTAAAGACAGATTCTGAATTCATGTTTGATTTTGTTGATATATTAGAGTTTGGATTTCTCTTTTCATCACTCCATAAACCAGAAAATACTCTCAAAAGCTGTCCAAAAAAAAAAAAAATTGGATTTTTATTTTTTTGGGGGGGAATAAAATGTCAGGCAAATGTTATATGAACAAAGCCCTCAGTAAAAACCTTCAGAATATAGAGATAAATAAAACTGACAAGTTTTTCTGCCTGAGTTTGTTTCTTCATCAGGTTTGTAGAAATGTAGCATTGCATCAGTGTCTCAGCAATGGATGCTCTGCAGTGAATGGGTGCCGTCAGAATGAGAGACCAAACAGCTGATAAAAACATCACAATAATCCACAAGTAATCCACAGCACTCCAGTCCATCAGTTAACATCTGGAGAAGACAAAAGCTGAAACACATCCAGCATTAAGACGCTTTTAACTTCACCTTATTTCATTATATCATAGATGTTTTAGTGCCTGTTTCTAAAAGGACTTGTATTCTTGTGGTGTCAATTAATTCTGTTGTGATTCGATGGTCATGTGATATTTACAGGCTCAAAAATGGAGGTTTCTGAAATTAGTAAATATAGCAGCATTATTTGGCTACTTTGTTCTTACTTCAAAACGGGTAATAAATCACTGCATTTCTAATCAAATACAAAACATAAGCACGATGACTGTTTTCAAACAGGTTTCCTGAACACACCATTACTTACTGTTGGGATAATGAAGAAAATTATACATGCATCGTTTAGCCAATTACTCCTGTCATTTTCAGCAAAGTTAGCATGTTTTGACATTAATGGGAGCTACAAAATGCCTCAGATGTTTTTCAGTTTTCTCGCAGATAGATGTAACTGGTATTACCTGATTAAAAGCAACTGATCTGAAAAACTGTGTCAAGCATTGTATCACAAGGATTGCAGGGAAGGGATTTTGTTTACAAGGTATATAGTGTTTTCTCTTGTAAATAGGTTTCTGTGGAATATGTAAAGGTAGGATTTAAGCTAATTAGCTTATAAGCAACATTGAAGCAAATGAACAGTACATACAATACATTCAGTAGGGATCATGACATTTTGGCTGGAATCCTGGAACCTGCATTCACATTGCACGTAAGCTTGTTTATGCTCCTGAGAGAGTCGGGGTTTAATCCGACTGCTGACACAATGCAATATATATATAACTGCACATTTAATGGCATTTCTATATTTGCTTCCCTTGAATGTCATAAATTGATTTTGTGCATGCCTTGATTTGTGCTTACGTCTTTTGCTTTAAACGTCACACTGACTCCTCTGTGTGCATTAGTGCATGCTCATTAAATAATTTCAGACTGCTGTCAGTAACATGTGACATTATTTAAAATCAATGCACTAAAAAGTATAGAAAAGTGCAGAATGTTTCATCTCTCTTTCTCTCTTTTTGGTCCATTAAGATGCATTTCTTGACACAGTGCATTAAAATGTTTGAGATACTTCATGAAAACTGCATTATGCATGCCTCAAAAGTGCTATAGCATTAAATAACACAACTATCATTTTTCATGCTGTCATAACTTACACCTCTCTCGCTGTATACATGACGCATTAAAACCACCAATGCATTAAAAGAGTCATTTGTCAAATAATCGAATTAAATAATCACCTGTCATCATCTGGTCAAGTTTCACCAATGGTTTTATTAAGAAGCACTTTTACATAAAGCACTATAACCACTATTGCATTAAAAACCGCAATTGTCATAAAGAAGCTCCTCCTGACACAATGCATTAAGAAAATTCAACAGCCATTTGTCAAATAATCTAACTTCTATGTCAGCATCTCTCATGACTCCACCAATGTATTTTTATTAAGCAGCATTTTTACCAATGCATTTAAAGTGCAACTGCTGTATCAAACAATCTGACATCTCTCTCAGCATCAATGTATCAATGCAATTAATAAGAAGCATGTCTTGCATTAAGAAGCACATCCTGCATTAAAACCACCAACGCATTGAGAAAAATGCAACTGTCTGTCAGCATCAGTGTTTACCGAGAAGCAGTTTTGATGCAATGCACTACAAGCGCCGATGCATTCCAAAGTGGAGGTCAAATAATCTAACAAGCAGCATGTTGTTGTTTCTTTAATTGGCTCCAGTTACTGAGATATTTCAAGAAGCAATTCTTGACTTGATGCATTAAAAACACCAATGCATTAAAATTCATTGTTTATTAAATAATCATTTGTCAATTGTCTCAGCATCTCTCTCCCTCTTGGATGCAATGCACTACAAGCGCCGATGCATTCCAAAGTGGAGATGTCAAATAATCTAACAAGCAGCGTGTTGTTGTTTCTTTAATTGGCTCCAGTTACTGAGATATTTCAAGAAGCAATTCTCGACTTGATGCATTAAAAACACCAATGCATTAAAATTCATTGTTTATTAAATAATCATTTGTCAATTGTCTCAGCATCTCTCTCCCTCTTGTAACGTTTAATAAGAAACACGTCATGCATTAAGAAGCATTAAAACCAGCAATGCAACTGTCATGCCAAACGATCTAACATCCATCTCTCTGTCTTGATTTCACCATTGCAATAAGAAACATATTCTGACGTGATGAATTTAAACCACCAGTGCATTATGCAACTGTCATGTTAAACAATCTAACATTTGTCAGCATCGAGTGCTCACCCAGAAGCCACCAATGCAGAAACCACCAATGCATTAAAACATGTTCATCAAATAATCATGTCATGTCTCAGCATCAATCTCTCTCGGCTTCACGTCATGTTTAATAAAAAACACATCTTGCATTAAGCATTATGCATTAAGATCACCAATGCATTAAAAAAAATGCAACTGTCATGTCAAACGATCTAACATCTGAAGTAGTGCTCTCTGAAAAAACACGTTTGTGTGTTGCATTAAAACCACCAATGCATTAACAAATGCAACTGTTAAATCAAACAATTTAACATCTCTCTCGACAGTTGAACAAGTATTGCATTAAAAAGCATGTCACACATTAAAACCTGCAATTCAACTGTCTCAACTGTCATCATCTATCAATCTCTGTCTTGATTTCACCATTGCAATAAAAGCACGTCTTTACATGATGAATTTAAGAAACCAACGCATTAAAATAATGCAACTGTCATGTCAAACATTCTAACATCTCAGCATCTATCTCTCTCTATATTTCCTCGATTTCACAATTACAATTTTCATAAGAAACAAGTCTTGACAGGATGAATTTAAACTACCAATGCATTAATGCAACTGTCATGTCAAACGATCTAACATCTGAAGTAGTGTTCTCTGAGAAACATTTTAGTGTGTTGCATTAAAACCACCAATGCATTAAAAAAATGCAACTGTCTTGTCAAACGATCTAACATCTATGTCATCATCTATCAATCTCTGTCTTGATTTCACCATTGCAATAAAAAACATGTCTTTACATGATGAATTTAAACCACCAACGCATTGAAATAACGCAATTGTCATGTCAAACGATCTAACATCGGAAAGTAGCGTGCTCTGAGAAACATTTTTGTGTGTTGCATTAAAACCACTAATGCATTAAAAAATGCAACTGTTTTATATCTCTCGACAGTTTAACAAGCATGGCTTGCATTAAAACCAGCAATGCAACTGTCATGTCAAACGATCTAAGATCGGAAATAGCGTTCTCTGAGAAACCACCAACGCATTAAAAATGCAATTGTTACACCAAACAATTTAACATCTCTCTCGACAGTTTAACAACCCTTCTCTCATCTCATCACTCTATCTTTCCGTCGACTTCACCAAGTTCACGTCCTGACTCGACGAATCGGTTAAAATCATGTGTCACGTCAAACGTCTCTGTCAGCATCTAGCGTTCAGCGAGAGGATTATTTATTTATTTTTATTTTTGACGCGATGCATTACAAGCACCGATGCATTCTAAAGTGGAGCTGTCAAACCAGGAGAGTTGACGGGAGGTAATCCCCTCCATGCGAGGAGGCGGCACGGGTGCGGAGGCGTGTTGTTTTCCATTCAAATCCTTACTAGTCCTATAAAAAGCGGAACTCGGAGCTAGAAAGAAAGAGAGAGGTAGATAGAGAGAGAGAGAGGGAGAGAGACAGGGGGAAAGCGCGCAGAACGACACGGCTGTATCTGTGGAGATGGAGATGCTCCATGGATCCGCAGGTGTCCAAACGGCGCTGAAAAACGCCGCCGTGTGCGTAATGCTGCTTCCGCGCTTCCTTCTCGCCGCCGTGATGCTCTGGCTCCTGGATTTCTTGTGCATCCGGAGGAAGGTGCTCACGAAGATGCGAGAGAGCGACCTGAGCAGCCCCGACGATCCGCCGCTCTGCGTGTCCGACTCCAACAAGATGTTCACGCTGGAGTCGCTGCGCGCCGTGTGGTACGGCCACAAGCTGGACTTCTTCAAGACGGCGCATCTGGGCGGCGCGGCGCCCAACACCGAGGTGGTTCCGCTGGACAGCGCGTCGCGGAGAGGCGCGCAGCGGATCCTGGACTACGCCCGCGGGAGGAGACCCCTCATCCTGAACTTTGGGAGCTGCTCCTGACCGCCGTTCATGACGCGCCTCGCGGCGTTCCAACGCGTCGCGCGGCAGTACGCGGACATCGCGGACTCGCTGCTGGTGTATATCGAGGAAGCGCATCCTTCAGACGGCTGGGTGAGTTCCGACGCGCCTTACCAGATCCCTAGGCACCGCTGTCTGGAGGACAGACTCCGCGCCGCGGAGCTCATGAACCGCGAGGCGCAGGGGAGCGCCGTGGTCGTGGACACCATGGAGAACTCGTCTAACTCGGCGTACGGCGCCTATTTTGAGCGCCTCTACATACTGAAGGACGAGAAGGTCGTTTATCAAGGCGGCAGGGGTCCAGAAGGCTACCGGATTTCGGAGCTCAGAGACTGGCTGGAGCGCTACCGGAGCGATCTGGAAGCTTCTAAAGCGGCGGCGGTGGTGCACGTTTAAGGCGGATGGATGCACGGATGTTTTCTTTCTTGCCCCACTCTCCCCTGCTAAAAAAAAAATATAGACACCATCACAAAAAATTGTAATGGTCGTACTGGTTATATTAGCACACGTACGTCTGCAAGATGTATATGTTAATGATAAAGCATCTGCTGTGTACAAACCTCTGTAAGATGTCAGTTTTACATGCATTCTAAATTATAAACATCTTAAAGACATCTAATAGATGACATCTAAAAGGAAACGTCCTATAGACGTATTGCTGATAAGCAAATAGTCTAAAAAAAAAAACGTCTTGCAGATGTAAACAGACGTCTCCGTGATGTACGCGTGCTATCAGGGGATTGGGAGTTGTATTGGTTTTAATGGAAACAGTAATGGACCCTGTGGGTTTCTACTGGTAATTGGTCACCTTTTTATTGGTGGCTTGTTAAAAGCATTAAATCCTAATGGAATGTGTCCCAAAACACACTACAGAAACCCATTTTTAATGGTTCGAATGGTTAAAAGTTGATTGTTTGTAAGGGTATTTGTAGTGGAAACCATTTGAGTTTCTGTGATGGTTGCTATTGTTTTTTTTCAGCAGGGTCGTGTCCTTATCAAGTCCTTGGCTGCGTTTCAAAACGTACACTCTTAAAAAAATGGTGCTTACACTCTTAAAGCGAGACACTGCAGGTGAATAGGGTAAAAAAACCGAATAGTTATCGCCTTACTTACCCAGTTGATTACATTGATAATTGCAAACAATTTTTTTGTAATACAAGTTTTCTAAAATGTTAGGTTTAAATATGCAAATGAGACCTTGTTTAAAGAAATATGCGCTAATTTGCATACATTTCTAGTACAAAAAATCTAAGTCAGTTTTAAAAATTCTTGTTTAATTTTTTTGACATATTAGAGTCAAATGTTTTTACAGAGGGATCTCATTTTTGTCACTCCATAATTCAGAAAATACTTCGAACGGGCAGAAAACAATACACTTTCACAATTTGGGGCGGGAATAAAATGTTGTATATAATCAAGCAAATTACATATGAACAAAACCCGCTGTAAAAACCTTCAGGACAGGAATAAAAATGTAAAGTTTGGTGTGTGCGAGTGCTACTGAAGAGGAGATTTATGGCTTGGCATAGGAGAAAAACTCTGGCCTTTAAAAATATGTATAGTAATTGAAATCAATTGACACAAATAGATAAAGTGCTATAAAAGAAACACTTAACAGTGTCTTTCGGATGTTTTCTTTCCACTACAGTCTGAAAAAACACTATGAAAAACCAAAAATCCCAAAACTTGACAGGTGCATGAAAAAAACTGCAGTGTCTCTCCCCTTAAAAATAAAGGTTCTTTATTGGCATCAGTGGTTCCACAAAGAACCTTTACCATCCATAGAACCTTTTCATTCCACAAAAGCTTCTTTACAGTGGAAAAAGGTTCTTTAGATTATTGAAATGTTCTTCACACAAAGAAAAAAAATGTTTCTTTTAAGAACTGTTCATTGAAGGGTTCTTTGTGGAACCAAAACTGGTTCTTCTATGACATCACTGTGAAAATCCCCCTTTGGAAGCTTTATTTTTAAGAGTGTAAAAGGTTCTTCACAGCGAGGCCATAGAAGAACCATTTTTGGTTCCACAAAGAACCATTCAGTCAAAAAAACATCTCTTTCTTACCTTTTCACCACAAAGAAGCTTTCGTGAAACAGAAAGTGTGTTAAAGCTTCAGATGTTAAAGGTTCTTTATGGAACCATTGAGACAAAAAAAGGTTCTTCTATGGCATCACTGTGAAGCACCTTTATTTGTAAGAGTGTAGCGACTCGATGTATTTGAGAAAAGTTCCATTATAGCTTCTACAGATCGTTTCGGTCTACACTGTCTCAGCTACATTGAGATGTTCTTAAGAAGGTCTTGATGGAGCGTGCATTGAGCCAGGCTTTTCGGCCAGGGGTCCATGCACTGTAAAAGCGTTTTCTCAGGTAACCTAGAAATGAAAATGACATTAGGTTACACCAATGAAAGTATTTTTAAGAGTTGCACATTTTACTTTTTTACCGTGTGGACCCCTGGGGGCCCATGAAGGTACTCCAGGAGAAAACAGTTGGTGGATGGATGTTTTTCCAGCTCGATCTCGTGTCTTTATATTGAAGTCATTAGCTGTGTTCAAAACTCAGTGACTGTCTGTGCACTTTTTACACTGTACGTTTCTTTAGATCACATTAGGAATGCTGTAGATGCTAAATGGCTCTTTGGAAATTACCACTACAAAAAAAAAAAAAAAAAGGTTCTTGATGTTTCATTACAGGTTCAAGTGTTTTTTTTTAAACTAGCTTCAGGGTTTTCAACTGGCAGAGAAGAAATGCTGCTTAAACCATTTGAAAGCATGAACTAATGATGTGCTTAGAATTACAGTATGCTTATATTTGATATTTTATAAAGTGCTGTCATAAAAAAAAATAGCTTTCTATACTGGGTCTGTAAAGGTTGAAAACCCTTGAGCTACAGGATAAAACGCTCAGCTTAAACATGCGTTTTGTGCATCTAGATGCGCAGCTCGCCAGGTTTTGAACACAGCCGTCAAATCAGTGTCTTCAGCTGCTGCTACGGTCAAACACAATACTGCAAACGTCGGGTTTTAGTTTCACGCATACAGTTATCTAAACAGATGTTTATGTGACCGCATGATCACTCTGTTCTTTAGGCCTACTTGTTTCATGTCAATCCAACCTGGCATTTTATTTGAGATATTGCAGAAACGGTATATCTATCTATCTGAAACATATCCCGTTTTATTTTTGTATGGTATCTTTCCCTTGTGAGTGTGTGTGTGTGTGTGTGTGTGTGTGTGAGAGGCCAGGAGGCCCTTTCATTGTACTCTGGAGTTATTGTGAAGATCGGTTTTTAAAAGGATTTTAACCAGAAAACCGATACTGATGTAATTTGACACTAGAGTACAGGACAGAGAAATGGCCTCCAGACGTATTGCCAACTGTTGTTTTGTAAATGGTGTATATTTTATTGAACACTTTTTTAAAATAATTGGTAGAGCACTCTCTAAATCGGGCTTATCTGTAATCTCTAGGTGAGTTAGACGCCTCAGAAATGTCGTGTGAGATACGGCATTATTAATACATTCCTGCTGGAATAATTCATTTATTGACACGCAAGACAAACTATGCTTTTTTTTGTGGCTGTAAGAAACTTTTGCATTTCCAAACTATATTTTGTTTTACATGCCAAACGCATACATTATCTCTCATAAGTTTATACTTTTTTAGCTTTTGCATTAGGCATTGGGAAATTTTGAGCTTAAATATATTTAAAAATGCACATTTTAAAATTTAATTTCAAAAAGCAAACACACTAGCCATAATTTATAGTGTTTGTTAAGCCAAGCATCACTATGAATATTGCTGTAAATTAATATTTTAAATAAATGGTATAATATTAACACTTTTTTTATTTTAATAAATGGTAGAGCACCCTTTAAATAGGTTTTATCTATCATTTCTAGGTGAGTTAGACGCCTCAGAAGGGCCTTAAAATAAAAAAATGAACAGTCGTGTGAGATACGGCACAATAATACATTACTGACAGACAAATAATTGATGTATTTTATTGACATGCATGATAAATTAAGCATTTTTTTTTTTTTGTCCAAACTATATTTTGGTTTTCTTTTGACATTTTGACATGCCAAGCATACATTCTCTCTCATATTCCCTCTCATTATGTTTAATATTGCATTAGGCATTTGGAAATTTTGAGCTTATATTTTAAAATTAAATGTAATGACAAACACACTATTCATAATTAGGGATGTTTGTTAAGCCAAGCATCACTATTAATATTGCTGTCTTCTTAAAATAATTTTATATTTTAAATAAACTGTATATTTTGTTTTTCTTTGGACATTTTGACATGCAAACATACATTTTCTCTCATATTTCCTCTCATTACGTTCATAGGGCTGTAAAAGCAAAAACGTTTAGGCTATTTTCATTTTAAGCTTATATTTTTTTAAATGCATTTAAAAGTGCATATTTTAACATTTTATTTTAAAAAATCAAGCAAACTCTCCACAATAAGTGGCGTTTCTTAAGTCAAGCATCACTATTAATATCGCTCTCTTTTTTTAAATAAATTGTATAATATGAACTTTAAAAAAAAAAAAAAAAAATCAGTTTTATCTGTAATTTCTAGGTGAGTTAGACGTCTTAGGGCTGTAAAAACAAAACCCTTTAGGCTATTTTTATTTTGAGCTCATATTTTTTTCTAATGCAATTAAAAATGTACATTTTCAGGGAGCAAACACGTTATCCATAATTAGTGGTGTTTGTTAAGCATCACTATAATCATTGCTCGTGCAGATTTTACAGTTAAAAATCGACTTAACTCTTCGAATCTCAGGGTAGCGTAAGCTCTAGAGGAGCGTCTCTGGAGCTTTAACATGAGAAAGATGAGAGATCTTAGATATGGTCGTCTGTCTCCTGGAGTGAAAAACTGAAAGCTGTTAACAGGGTTTGACTGAGCCCAAGAGCGTGATGACCAACAGGGACATTTCACCGCTCACAAGCATCTGAACGTCTGCATGCAACACTACAGCAATGCATCGCTCAAGCCCCTGCATTACACCGTGAAGAGAAACACTTAAAACCCCCTGGAAAAAAATCACTGTAATGCACAGCCTTGAGTGAGTGATTGCAATTAAAGACAAAAAATTGTCACATTTATTAAAAATAATAATGCTTACAGTTTGTTTACAGTCGTCAAGCGATGCATTAAAATATAAAGTGTAATTGAAATATCTAAACTTTTTTTTTTTTTCATTTTGAAAGGTCATTGTGAAAGCAAACACAAAAATATTATAATCAGAACAAGAACACATTTATCATTTGTGTCCCTGCAGCACAAAAGCAGTGTTAAGTCGCTGGGGTATATTTGTAGCAATAGCCAACAATACATTGTATGGGTCAAAATTATCCATTTTTCTTTTATGCCAAAAATCATTAGGATATTAAGTAAAGATCATGTTCCATGAAGATATTTTGAAAATGTCCTACCGTAAATATATCAAAATTTTATTTTTGATTAGTAATATGCATTGCTAAGAACTTAATTTGAACAACTTTAAAGATGATTTTCTCAATATTTAGATTGTTTTGCACCCTCAGATTCCAGATTTTCAAATAGTTGTATCTCGGCCAAATATTGTCCTATCCTAACAAACCATACATCAATGGAAAGATTGTATTGTATTCAGCTTTCAGATGATGCATAAATCTCAATTTCACAAAACTGACCCTTATGACTGGTTTTGTGCTCCAGGGTCACAAATGGTTTGTTTTGAAAGCTGAAAGAAATATTGTATCGGATATTATGTTTGGTAAGCTAAACTGTTAAAATGCCAAAGTTGCATCAAGGAACTTAAGTTGCTTTTTGAATTACAAGTCACTGAAACTTACTTAAACTACATTTCCGTTCTGTTTCGCAGCCTTGCTGTCTGCTGCCTACACAGGCAACTAAAATGGAATGTTCTACATAGCATGCAAACGATACAAATAATTAAATGGAACACTCAAGTTTGACATCTAAGCTTTATGAAAGAATCTAATAAGAATTAAAATACAAAGATAAGATTATAAATGTGTTGAAAATTTATACTCAACATTTCTCTCACTTTTGTTTTGGATATTTTTACTGCACTTGTCATAGTGCATTCTGGGATTGCATTTAACACAAAAGATAAATGCAGTGTTGCTTTATAAGACACAAAAGGAGGTTTCTTAAAAGGCATGCAGCATAATATTGCTACCTGTTCACCTGCCTTTACACACAGTACCTCTCAGAAGTTTGCAATTAAGATTATTTAGATTGTTTGAAAGAAGTCTCTTCTGCTCACCAAGGCTGCATTTATTTGATCACAAATACAGTAAAAATTGGGAAATATTATTAGAATGTAAAACAGCTGTTTTCTATGTGAATCTCTGTTAAACTGCAATTTATTTCTGTGATGCGCAGCTGAATTTTCAGCATCATTACTCCAGTCTTCAGTGTCACATGATCTTCAGAAATCGGTATAATATGCTTATTTGCTGCTCAAGAAACATTTCTGATTATTATTATTATTATGTTGAAAACAGTTAATATTTTTGTGGAAACTGTGATGCATTTTATTTTTCAGGATTCACAGATGAACAGAAAGTTAAAAAGAACAGCGTTTATTTGAAATAGAATCTTTTGTAACATTATAAATGTCTTTACTGTCACTTTTGATCAATTTGATGCATCCTTGATGAATAAAAGTATCAATTTCTTTCAAAAAAAGTTTTGAACAGTAATGTATATATGTGTGTGTTTAAATATATATATTAAATTTCACTGACTATAAAATAATTGATTATAAATATAAAATCAATATAAGTTTCAGAGTGTAAGAAGACTCGATGTATCATGGTTTATACATTATTATATCTCTAAGCAGAAAATGAATGGGATTTTTACTTATTAAACTGAACTGAACCAACACTGAGTTGAATAATGACACCACTGTCTGCAAATTGAATTTGACTTTGAAGACGTTTGCATCACTGATCCTATTGGTTTGAATCAATCTGCTTTGTATAAAGCACTACAGAAATAAATGTGACTTTATTTCCAGTTGTGCTCTATTATGGATCTGGGTCAGAGGTGAGCGCTGAAAACTCCCACGCAATCGTTAACTGCATCAACAACCTTTTAATATCCGTTAACTACTATCGTAGTTTAGCTATGACCCTGGGAATGATAAATGCAGATCAGGAAGTTCATAAAGACTCAGAGCTGATAGAAACAGCAGAACTTACAGGAGCTCTCTCTCTCTCTCTCGATCGAGCTCCTGTAGAAGAGACACAATATGAATTATTATGATGAAAGGTCACCAGATTAAAACAAAATGTCAGCGCTCTGGAGGCCTGCGACACTTTAAGCTCACTTCTGATTCTGCTGCAGGTTTTGCCATTTGACAGATTGTGAGTGTGTGTTTGTGCATGACAGAGAGAATGAAAAGCACATATACTTTCAGAATTAATTGATTATTTAAATTGAAAAAAATATATATTTTATTTATTTACATTGAGGTATTGTTTATAATATACAGTACACTGCCAATTGAAAGTTTGGAATAATAAAAATTTTTCAAGTTCTTAAAAGAGTGCTCATCAAGGGTGCATTTATTTGATCAAAAATACAGTAAAAATTGGGAAATATTATTAGAATGTAAAACAGCTGTTTTCTATGTGAATCTCTGTTAAACTGTAATGTATTCCTGTGATGCGCAGCTGTATTTTCAGCATCATTACTCCAGTCTTCAGTGTCACATGATCTTCAGAAATCAGTATAATACATTTCTGATTATTAGTAATGTTGAAAACAATTGATATTTTTGTGTCAACTGTGATTTATTTTTCAGGATTCTTTGATGAATAGAAAGCATTGATTTGACATAGATTTGTGTCTTGTCTTTACTGTCACTTTTGATCAATTTAATGAGTAAAAGTATTAATTTCTTACAAAAATAAAATAAAATTGTAAGTCATGTGTTTTATGTTTTCACCACGGAATAAAAATGTATTTACTTCAATATATTACGATTAAATCCTAATCTAATCATGACAAACTGTATATCGTTGGAAAGGTCTAAAACTCCTAAATAGATATTTTACCACTGTTTGTTGTTACAAATTATGTAGGAGCAGTAACAGATTCATTTATGACAAGAGTGCACCTCAAAACATATACATCATAACAGGAGTTTTTCATTTACTTTTCCCCCCCATCACATGTTTTATAATCATCATAAATTATATATCACTTGAAAGCTTAAAACCTCAAAATTCATGCTGTGAAAGCCATTTTCAAATGGGACATTGCATTACCATGGAAATTATACTTTAAAATCTTTTAGCGGGCTCCTCCCCCTTAGTGGGAGGAGTCATATTACAAAATGTATTACGGTCTTTTAGAATCAAAACTTCACAAAATACATATCGTTGGAAAGGTCTGAGTCTCAAGATTCCATATTTGGTGGTTAGTAATATTGAGAGAGCAATTTATACATTTGTGACAGAAAAAGGCATCAAAAAAAGTTTGGACGGCACCCGGTGGCTATTTGTGGTATAACGCCTAAACAAAATTGCATAGGAGCCTCAATTTTTTTAATATCAACTTCAAATTTGGAACACAACTTATTTAGACACATGGGTTTAATTTTATATCAATTTTGGATTAAAACCTATTTTGTAAAATGTGTCCCTGCAGCACAAAAGCAGTCTTAAGTCGCTGGGGTATATTTGTAGCAATAGCCAACAATACATTGTATGGGTGAAAATTATCCTTTTTTCTTTTATGCCAAAAATCATTAGGATATTAAGTAAAGATCATGTTCCATGAAGATATTTTGTAAATTTCCTACTGTAAATATATCAAAACTTAATTTTTGATTAGTAATATGCATTGCTAAGAACTTCATTTGAACAACTTTAAAGATGATTTTCTCAATATTTGGATTTTTTTTTGCACCCTCAGATTCCAGATTTTCAAATAGTTGTATCTCAGCCAAATATTGTCCTATCCTAACAAACCATACATCAATGGAAAGCTTATTTATTCAGCTTTCAGATGATGCATAAACCTCAATTTTGAAAAACTGACCCTTATGACTGGTTTTGTGCTCCAGGGTCACATATATTTATTTTATATAAAATATAATAAAAATAGTATATTACATTTTCTTTACAGTAAATTTAAACTTCTATAACATTTGTATACTTTCATTTTTTTAATGATTTATAAGCATTATAAGCTGCATAATTAAAGCATAAAAAATACTTTTTAAAGCATTACATATAAAGGCTTTAAGTAAAGTCTTATGAAGCTTGCTTTAACCTCATAAAGAGAATGTTGCCGTTACATTTTATAGTTGTCTTTACTGTCACTTTTGATCCATTTAATGCATCATTGCTAAAAGTTAAATGTCTAATGTCTAGATTGGTACTGATGGATGAAATAATAGCTGGCAGCGGCAGATTTCAGTGATGTGAGTCGACTATGCTAAATTGATTTCTCATGATGTTTCTATGTTTAGATGAAAGTCTGCGAGGAACGAGTGCAAACAGGTAATTTCCCTCGAGTGCCGTTAGAGGAATCTGTTATAGCGATCGTCCCCAAAACATCAGAAAAACATGCTCAGGGCCACAGAATCAATCCAGATTCACCTTGCGTCAGGTCAACACACCAACAAAACATGGCAGGATTATGTCCTGAAGAAAACAAGGTCTCTCTGTGAGTCCGGTCTCCCAGTTTGAGACGCAAAAACTAGGGCAAATTCTCCACAAAGTAACTCAGATTGGCTGAAACGAGCCAAGCAAATTAAGAGGCAAACGGGGCCAGATGAGGCTGTTGTTTTTGCCTGGATGAGATACTCTCCTGCTCTACATTCGCTGAAAGCTTTCTGATCTTCAACCGGTCATATGATTACCTTGAGCCACCCCTGGATTCTGCGTCTCTGCTCATAATAGAGCGTTTAATTGGGTAATGCTTGTGTGCCGTTACACGAAAGAGCCTCCACTCGAGGTCAGCTTGCTCTCATTCGTTTACATGTGACGCTGCTTAATGATCAAACTAACGCTGGGGCTCAATGTTGCCCAATGTGTTCTATTAAAGAATCTCAATCTGTGCACTGTAAAAACTATTTTGTAAACAAAAATAATTTTGGAGTCATTTTCAATATTTCTACTTTAACAGTTAACGCTTAATTCAGTGTTACTGTGCTTGTGAAATTTACTAGCAATTTTTGAGTGAAAATGGTTTCCATGCCAATTTTTTTATTTATGCACTGTAAAATTGTATTTTTCTAAGTTGCAAATAAAACTAAAATATTGAGTTTTTAGGTAGAGTTTCATTTAATGTTCACTTTAAAAAATGTTGGGTTATTTCAACCCAACTTTAGGTCAAATATGGACTAACCCAACCGTAGGGTTAAAATTTTACATTAGATTTTTAAGTCCAAATTTGACCCAAAGTTGGTTTGAAATAACCCAGCATTTTTTAGTGTACTTGCTGTTTTTTTTTTTAATTCTTTGTGAAATTTACTCTTAATTTAGACAATTGTTTCTACACCAATTGTTGATGCACTGTAAAAAAAAAATAATAATAATTTTTCAAACTTCTAACTAAAACAAATTATTTATTTTCTTTGAAATTATTTGTGAAATTTACTCGCAATTTTTGAGGGAAAATTGTTTCTATAGCTTTTTCAGGCTTGTGATCAGCTAGAGACAAAAAAAGAAGGAAAATCTGACCATGCCCCAGCACTTATTATTAAAAATATATATTTTAGCACATTTAAAGATATATCTTATATTGTAATAATACATACTATTGTCCTGTAAAAAATAAAAAGCAGCATTTAATAATCATGATAACAATATAATATATTATAGTAAAGTATATGGAATTGTTATTATTATTAAAGTACCAGCCAAAAGTTTGGAAACATTACAATTATTAATGATTTTGAAATAAATATCTTCTGCTCATCAAAGCTGAATTTATTTGATCAAAATAAAGTAAAAAAAAAAAAAAAGTGAAATATTACAATTTATAATAGCTTTTTCTATTCGAATATATTTTAAAATGTGATTTATGCCTGTAATGGTAAAGCTGAATTTTCAGCATCATTACTCCAGTCTTCAGTTTCACATGACCCTTCAGAAATCATTCTAATAAATGCATCTTAATTGTTCCAAACTTTTGGCTGCCTATGTATATTAACGTCATATACATTGTCTTGCATACGTGCATAAAAATCATATTATAAATGACTGTATTGAGATATGTTCACAAGCGGTGTGACGTCTTTATACAGTGCTATCGGAGTCTTTTAAAGAGGTGGTCACACTTAAACAGGTCTAAGACTTTCAGAACAGATCGTAACACAAACAGACTAGCTGACCTCAAAAAGGCCTCCTGTTTATTTTCAGTCTGATCTTTCAGTCTAGAGACACACAGAGAAAGCGGACATCTGTACGGCCCCATAATCTCTCTGCTGTTGTTGTTTAGGCTAATTAAAACCCCTTTACAGAAGCGGCACAATTAGCTGTAATGAGAGACAAACGGTGTGTGTGTGTGTGTGTATGTTTATTCATGGTGGGCACAGTACGCTCCGTTCACTACTGTAGTCTTCCGCCTGTAGCAAAAACCACTTCACCTGCTGGATTCACTCGCTTAAGGGACACACAATTAATTTAGTCCTAGACAAACAGATAAATATACCAAAGCTGGCCATAGTGAGAGAATGTGGTTTTAGCCGTTTTGCGATTTGATGATTTCATGAGTCATTTGTTTGCAGTGCTTTTAGTGTCATATTTTCACTGATTTGATTGTTCACTTTTCTAGCCTTGGTGTTTTAGCTAGACTGTCATATAGAGTGAATATGTATTAGCTTTTTTATTTAATGGAATAGTTCACCCTGTCATCATTTATAACACATACGTCTTTCTTACTTCTGTAAAACGCAAAAGGAAAAGACTGGTTTCTATACTTTTCCATAGAATTGCAATCAATCAAGCTTTAAAAATGACTAAGAGTACCATACAAGTCATCCATATCACTCGATATTGCGTCCATATCACATACTATATTTCATGTCTCATGATAGTCGCATGAATACTTTCAAGTCACATGATAGCTGTATTTGAAGAACAGACTGAAACTGAAGTCTTTATTAGTGTTAGCAATGCTGTAATATCATGGGTAATTGAATAGCTTAAGAGCTGGCCATTAAACAAATTACAAAATGCAGTGAAAAATACAAAATTTCATGAAATGACTCGACTGACACTGTTTTGTTGTATTTATTTATTTACTTGTACATGCTCATTTAATGTATTTTTACATTTAGATTACCTTTGCTGTCATCTAAAGTTAATTTATTATTAATTTAATGCTTTAATAGCCCTGTTAAAAATAATAATTAAAAAACAGCAATATTGTGAAATATTATTACAAATTAAAAAAATAGCTTTCAATTTTAATATATTATAAAAATGTAATGCGATTCTTGTGATCATTACTCCAGTTTTTAGTGTCACATGATCTTTTAGAAATCATTACAATATATCTGACTCTCAAGAAACATTTCTGGTTATTATCAATGTTGAAAAAACATTTTGCTGCTTCATATTTTGTGTGGAAATGGTGATACACTTTATTTTTCAGGATTTTTTGATAAATATAAAGTTTAATGAACAGCATTTATTTGCATTGATCAAATATATTAATTAAATTTGTTAATGCATTTATTAAATAGAAATTACTTGGTGTGTTTTTTTGTAATCAATTGAAACTTACTAGAAATTTCTGAGTGAAAACTGTTTCTACACCCAATTTTTCAATGCACTTAATGCAATGCAATGCAAAAAAAAAACACATTTTCAAACTTGTAAATAAAACAAAGATTATTGGGGTACATCTTACAGTCATCTTAATTTAATGTTTCATTCAGTGTATTAACTTCTGGTTCTTTGTAAAGTATTTGTAAAATTCACTAGAAAATGTGTGGAATTTAGAATGTTTTTTCAATGCACTCGATTCAAATCCTTTGCAGGACGTTTATTTGCGAACTGGCTTCAAGAGCAGTAATCTATTAATGAACAATATGATGTGCAAGTGTTTTACACGTGTTTGTGTGGCTCCTCCTCGGGACGGATCGTCACCAGATGGTATTATGTAATGCATCCATCAGCAGGCCTGATGAATGACTGAAAGGAAATCAAAGAACGTAGGATTACATTCTGTCTAAAAGCATTGGAAATCTTTATCTTTGCGTAGCAGCTTTTAACGAGTCAAAGGTGAAACGCCTGATTTCATCTGCGATCAGCTGCAGTGACAAACATGAGGAGAAATGCTTTTAACACATTTATGCATTTGGAGTAATATTTAACAAAAATAAAAAAAAATTATATTTTAAATATAATATATTTTAAATAATATTTTAAATTATTTAGTGTAAATGTAATATATACATATATTTGTTAACTGACATACAATTTTAAATGAACACAATTGGAAAAACTAAAATAAATGGTCACTGTTGCAAAACTAACAAAAATAAAACATAAAAATGGATCCGTTTGATCAATGACAACATTTTCCAGATACTTGTAAAATAGATTTTTTATTTAGAATTTGGTAGTTCTAAAAGTATCAAGTATTCAAACACAACGAAAATGCAATTAAATACACTGTAACATTTAAGATTGCGATAAATTGAAAATAAAATAAAAATACAATTCAAAATTTAAAACTATATTAATCTTGCTCTGCAGATTTAGAGAATACATATTTTAGAGAATATAACCAACTTGTAATACATATTTCTTCCTTCAGTATGGACTTCACTAAATATTATTACATTTGTGCTTAAACAGTTTACCAATGTTGTAAATAACAACAAGTAAATAAAATAAGATACCAAATAACATACAAGATATATTTTCAAAACAATACAAAACAAGATATTTATACTGGAAAACAAGCCCGGAAAGAGAGAAATAAACATATTTTTGTCATATGTGACCCTGGAGCACAAAACCAGTCATAAGGGTCAATTTTAACTATATTTGGCTGAGATACAACTATTTGAAAATCTGGAATCTGAGGGTGCAAAAAAATCTAAATATTGAGAAAATCATCTTTAAAGTTGTTCAAATTAAGTTCTTAGCAATGCATATTACTAATCAAAAATTAAGTTTTGATATATTTACGGTCGGAAATTTACAAAATATCTTCATGGAACATGATCTTTACTTAATATCCTAATGATTTTTGGCATAAAAGAAAAATGTATAATTTTGACCCATACAATGTATTGTTGGCTATTGCTACAAATATACCCCAGCGACTTAAGACTGCTTTTGTGCTGCAGGGTCACAAATATCATTATCTGACCTTTTGCCTCTCTGATTGGGGTTCGGTTGCTCAACCGAAATAAGAGGTCAGAGGTCAAAGGTCGTGGAACAAAACAGGGTCAAGATAGCAGAAAGACTGACATTCATCAGGTGCAAACACAAACAACACAGATAACACTAACACAGATACTGACAGTGTGGACTGAAGAGTCAGATTGTGTTTTATAATCTCTCTAACAGAAAAACAGTAGCATCATTAATCCATTTCACCAACAAATCCCAGAAGACGCTTGTGCTGTCCAATTATTTACATGCTACACTTCCCAAAAGAACAGCCTGGGAAGCAGCTAAGACCAGCAAATCAGCTTAGCCTGCTTTAAGATGTTTTTGTCAGCAGGGTGTTCATTAGAAACATGCTTTAAAAACAGTATTAAAGTCAAAACTACATGCACGGGAGATTTGTGCACAATACGAGGAATGATTATGTATTATGAAAATAAACCAATGTCATAATATTTTAGTTCAGTTCACTTCCACATTTTTTTTCAATGTATTAAAATGTCATGTGCAATTGAATCTGTTGCTTGTCATTTCTTTGTAATTATTTGCTAAATTTACTAGCAATTTGAGTAAAAAATAAATAAATAAAATCAACCACCACTCCCCTCCCCCAATTTATTTATGCACTGTGAAAAATATTTATAAATAAAGCATTTAAATAAAACAAGTAAAAAAAAAAATAATGCTTAATTCTATATAACTTGCTGTTTCTTTGTAATTAATTGCAACATTTACTAGCAATTTCTGAGAGAAAGTTAAATCCACCAAATTAGTTTTAATGTATTTATGCATGTTGAAAAAAATATATTTTTTAATTGTGAATGAAACAAAGATTTTTTTGAGTATGATTTACAATAAAATACTTTTTGCAGTGTTTCAACTTTGTTATTTGTTGTTACTTTGTAATTATTTGTCACAATCACTGAAATAAATGGTCATTGCTTCAAAACTAACAAAAATATAATACAAAAATGTATAATAATGCATAACAATGATAATCAGGTTTTCTGGACAGTTGTATAATGAAATATTTAATGTATCTCAATTAATGCATTACATTTCATAGTTCTAAGATTAAAATACAAATAAAAAACAACTAAAATTAACTACAAATAAAATGCTAATTATACTGTAAAATGTAAAGATGTGATAATAATATAATATTGCTTATATTTGTGAAATGTACACTAAAATTAAATACAAATTAAATATTAATCAAATTTACTGTAAATTGAAAAATATATATATTTTTGATTATTAATGAAATTTACTAGCAATTTCTGAGTGAAAACTTTTTTCAGTGCACTAGATTAAAGTCCTTTGCACATTTGTGTAATATTTGATATGATAATTATGTAAACAACATTGTTCTAAGCAAATAATGAAAGAAACGTGTTGTGAAGCCTGAAGGCACAGCATAGAAATAAAAAGAAAACTTGTTTTTTTACATTTATGCTTATATTAATGCATTTTTCAGATGCTTTTATCCAAAGTGACTCACAACAGAGGAGTTCATCAGAAAGAAACCTCACTTTTAGACATCCCAGCCTAACCTTACAAAGAAACAAGAAAATTTCCTCCCTACGGTTTCTAAAATAGCAGTGAAAGCGTGTCCTGTGGCGCTGTGAGTCGAAGGCCAAAGGAAAGAGAAGCAAACAAGCTTCCTGTCATCTGATGTCATGCCTGACAACTGCATCCCGCGTTACCATGGGAACCATGTTGCTATGAGATCAATCTCTTTGTGCCACCGAAGAGAGACGGAGCATCTTTGTTAAAAATGAGCGACGCTCCTCGCACTCATCACATCTGGCCATCAGACCGCATTATCAACCGCGCTTTCATTCTGAATTTGCATTTCTATTGCAGATTTTTACTTACAGGTAGCATAGCATACTACTTGACAATATTATGAAAAGCCGCTCGCTACATACTAAGTAAGACCGAAACATGAGTATTCAAACACACACACTCACACACTCACAACATCACTTATAAAAGTATATAATTTACTTATTTAAATAAATATGTTCATTATTTTATATATATACACACACACAGTACTGCTCAAAAGTTTGGAACAATTAAGATTAAATTTTTTTTTGAAAGAGTCTCTTTTGTTCACCAAGGGTGCATTTATTTGATCAAAAATGCAGTAAAAATTGTGAAATATTATTAGAATGTAAAACAGCTGTTTTCTATGTGAATATGTGTTAAACTGTAATTTATTTCTGTGATGCGCAGCTGTATTTTCAGCATCATTACTCCAGTCTTCAGTGTCACATGATCTTCAGAAATCAGTATAATATGCTGATTTGCTGCTCGAGAAACATTTCTGATTATTATCAATGTTGAAAACAGTTAATATTTTTGTGGAAACTGTGATGCATTTTATTTTTCAGGATTCACAGATGAATAGAAAGTTCAAAAGAATGTCTCGGTTATGTATGGTAACCCTCGTTCCCTGAAGGAGGGAACGGAGACGTCACGTCGGATGACCGACGAAATTGAGATCTCGCTTAGAGAGACCTCTTCGAGTGTAAACTAAACGAGCCAATGCACATTGGCATGCGATTATTGCATCCAGCTGCCGCTGATCACAGCGTGAGTATAAGTAGGCAGCAGATGCAGCGCATATTCAGGTTTTCGCTGAGGAGCCGAGCCGGTGACCCGGCCGCTCAGCAGTGGTACAGGAGCTGTGGCGACGGGACGTGACGTCTCCGTTCCCTCCTTCAGGGAACAAGGGTTACCATACGTAACCGAGACGTTCCCTTTCAGTCGGT
>NW_015547735.1:67096-91853 GCF_001515605.1 Sinocyclocheilus anshuiensis
GATCTTCAGAAATCAGTATAATATGCTGATTTATTATCAGTTGTTGCTGCTTTATATTTTTTTTTGGAAAACGTGATACTTTTTTTCAGGATTCTTTGATGAATAAAAAGTTCAAAAGAACAGCATTTATTTAAAATAGAAATTATATATATAAACACACATACATTTTTTGACAAAGCTTGTATATGAACATATCATTATGGTTTATGGTGACTTTTTTGTTTACCCAAATATATTTAAAACATACTTTAAATACATATTCTGTAAACAGTTCTAAATTGAAAATATATCTAGTTTAACCCTTTGTCAAAATATATTATAAAAGGTATATATTATTGACACACAGTTTTATTTTTATATATGGTAATTTTATGTATTTAAGAAAATGTATTTGGAGCATACTGTAAATACATATTCTGTAAACTGTTTTAAATTGAAAATATATTTAAAGTTTTATGTAAAAATATATTATAAAATTTATATATTTTGACAAAATGTATATAAACACACCTATTGGTTTGTCACTTATGATAATTTCATGTTTTTTTGTTTTTTTTTACCAAAATGTATTTAAAGCATACTGCAAATATATAGTAAACCATTATAAATAGGAAATATATTTATTTAAAATTTTATTACAAAATATTATAAAATGTTGCACATCATTTGATGATTTATAATCATTATGTATTTTTTTTTAACAAAATGTATTTAAAGCATACTGTAGATAATGTCTAAATAAAATGTTTATTTTCTTTAATATCATTTGTACATGAACACACATTTTTAGAAGTCATTTACAATGCCAAAAAATTGTTTTTAAATTAAAATACGTAATGAAATATAATAATGTGTACATGCAGCCTCCATCATGCTTGCAATTTCCTTGCTGAAATATATATATATATATATATACATATACATATTTACATTTTCTTTTATTACAGTTAATTTATGGGCAACATAATTTACAAATATTTTCCTGGCCATTTTTTGTGTATTTTAAAATACATTCAAAGAAACATCAGAAATGCGTATTGTTGCCATGTGAGATTCCTGGGAATAAATGTAATAAGAAACTGCGGAAATCCGGTTGTGCTGCAAGCGATAGTAGATTGTGAGGGCAACGAAGGTTTTCTGAGGTTAACTTCCGTTCTGCCGATAATATCCAGTAATCCAGCAGATACGGGGAACAGCGCAGATCGAGATTAGTTCTTCATCCACTTCAAATCAAACTTATTAGTGTGCTTGAGGATCAGTGGGTGGGTAATCCAGCTGTGAGCGCGGGAATCACGCTCGATCCTAAACCTCAGCCTGTAATACACTGATGGCCTGAAACCACTCGTGTGTCAGATGGACTCGCTGTGAACCCACAGACACTGCTGTGTTTTGTCTTGCGGTTAGCTGTGGCTTCTTCTTTATTATATGTGGCCCTGGAGCACAAAAGCAGTGTTAAGTCGCTGGGGTATATTTGTAGCAATAGCCAAAAATACATTGTATTTTCAGGTGATGCATACATCTCAAGTTCAAAAAATTGACCCTTATGACTGGTTTTGTGCTCCAGGGTCACATATTTACAGTTGAAAAATCAACTTCAAAATAAGTGGCATTGACAAAAAAATAAAAATAAAACACACATTTCAACTAAGGTTTCAAAATATGAAAATTCATATATCGTTCAAAATGAAGACAAACTGTCATAATATAACATAAAACGTAAATGTTTAGACAAGGTTTGTATGTGAACACACATTTTAAGATTTATAATCATTAGGCTGTGTATTTTTTTTTTTTACAAAAATGTATTTAAAGCACACTGTAAATAACGTAAAAATATATTATGAAATGTTTTTTTTTTGACAAAGCTTTGTATATAGACACATCATTTTATGATTTATGGGCATTTCATGTATTATTTTAACAAAAAGTATTTTAAGTACACTGCAAATAACGTCAAAATATATTATAAAATGTTTTTACAATATATATTTTATAATTTATAATAATTTTATGTATTTTAACAATGTATTTGAAAATATATGTGTGTGTGTGTGTGTGTGATGACTGACGTGTGTTTGTGTGTATGTGTGTGTGATTACTGAAGTGTGTGTGTGTGTGTGTGTGTGTGTGATGACTGACTTGTGCAAGCGGTCTTGAACAGATGGCATGTGTTTCAGCATCACACTGACAGAATTCAGGTGGGAGTCCCCCCACCCATCTCTCCCTCTCTCTTTTTAAGTAAACATTGTTCTTCTTTTTATCCCTTTTTAGTGTGTGTATGTGTGTGTGTGTGTGTGTGTGTGTGTGTGTGTGTGTGTGTGTGTGTGTGAGATGACTGACGTTTATTTTGTCCATAGCTTGAACCTGTGCATATAACAGACTGTCATCGGACTCCTGCTCTTTAGTAACTTCATCATCCGATCATTCATCTCTAGATGTGAAATAGTCCATTATAACATCGTTTAGGGCACTGACATCACCAAGATTGACTTATGTATTTTTAACACAACATACTTGATGTATACTGTATATATTCCACTAAAAACAATATTTTTTAATGTCTGGGCAACATACTTTACAAATATATATATTTTTTTTTTTTTGTTTTGTTTTTTTTGACCTGGTAGATTCTTTGGAATAAAATGAAGAGACAGTTGGTTTGATCTTGGTTTAGTATCTAATGCAGTGCAATTCAGACATTTTAAGTGTGTCTCAAGTGTCCAAATACTGTATATCCTCTAAGCAGAAAGAAAAGCAGTCATGAAAATGAAACAATAACAGCACGAGTGAGTTCCAGAGCACAAAACACTGAGGGATTTGAGGGAGTCTGACTCTAAATAAAGGAATAGTTCATCCAAGACTGAAAATGCTCATCATTTACTCACCTTCATGTTGTTTCAGACTCTCTTTATTGCAGCATGTGGAAGATTGTCCATGCAGTTATTTTCCTCGTGAGGACCGTTCAAGCTACAGCAAATACAAAGACATCATCATACAAGCTAAATAAAAAACATACAATTTGTGCACTACATTCCAAGTCCCATGAAGCAACATTAAAAGCTTTCATACTCCACTGATAGATATTTGTTCTTGTTTTAAACATAAACTCGCTTCATTTTGATCAATTTCTCAGAAAGCAAGACGTCATATCGTCAAATTGCATCTCTAGTACATGTATCCTGATGTGAGGCTGTTTAGATATTTGTCCTGGAAATCAAGACAAAAATACTGAGGAAGAGATTTATTTTGGTGCATGCAACATGTATGAATGTAAGAATGTCTGTGCTCCGATTTAACACACTTTTTAAGTCTTAATTTGTGAGAGAGCAAGACGTTTTAAGACCCACAGGAACCCTGGTGTGTAAAAAAAAACCCTGGTGTGTTTTTGACTTTATAATTCTTAAAAAATAAAAAAAAAAGGCATATACTCTTAAAAAATGTGTCTCGATTTTTTTTTCCTTCAGTGATGCAACAATCATTATTTTCGGTTATTCAAAGTACCTTACAGTCAACAATTCTTAAAATAACTATCTAATGAACCCTTTTGCACTAAAAGAACATTTTGTGCAATATAAAGGTTTAAAGATTCTTCATGCAACTGTCAATGCCAACAATGAACCTCTATTTTTAAGCATGTACACAAGTAACATTTCAACAGTTTTTTCAAAGTTTAGCCATTGCATGCATCATCTAATAGTGCTAAATATTAGTTTTGCAAAAAAGAAGGTAACAGACTGTTGGGATCCGTATCACACACAGTACACTGACAAAACATAAGAGCTGCTGTCATTATTTATTTACTTCATCATAGATTTATGAAGCACGTCATAAAACACTTGTGAGAAAGACTGCAGGCCCGTGTTATCAAGCGTTGATCTGAATGAACACACAGCTCCTGCTCTCTCTCGCTCCTTCAAGACAGCTGTTCTGACCTCTCCTGATGATTGGATTACTGACGAAGAGACAGCAGAGGCTTTAGTGCCTTTCTCATTCCTTAGCTCACCCAGTCCTGACCCAACTTCACCCCGTTAAGCCGAACGCCTCACTATTCTCTAACCTCCAGCCGAACGCATTCATCAAACCTCCATAAAGAAGGGTCTTAAAGGGATAGTTCACCCAAAAATGAAAATGTGATGTTTATCTGATGTTTACCCCCAGGGCATCCAAGATGTAGGTGACTTTGTTTCTTCAGTAGAACACAAACGAAGATTTTTAACTCAAACCGTTGCAGTCTGTCAGTCATATAATGGAAGTGAATGGGAATCACGGCTTTGAGAGTCAAAAAAACATACACTAACAAAACCAAATTAAACCCTGCGGCTCGTGACGATACATTAATGTGTAAAGACACGAAACGATTGGTCTGTGCAAGAAACTGAACAGTATTTATATCGTCTTTTACCTCTGATTTTCACCGCAATGTCTGAACTGTCTGTCCTGAGCGCGTTCTCAACAGCCGGCGCGTGACACGTCTTCTTCTTCTTCTTGCTTTACGGCGGATCCCAGACTTATAAGTGCATTACCGCCACCGATCTCTCAAATGGACCATTGATACTCCTAATTGAGATTGTAGATCGAGTGTCAATGGTCCATTTGAGAGATAGGTGGCGGTAATGCATGCATAATTCACTGCAGCACCAAAGATCAACACCGCAGAAATTAGTTTCTGATTCAGTGTTTGTCTTATTTTTATGGAATCTTGTTTCTGCCATGGAATAGAAAAAAATAAAAAAAAGGTAATTTCAAATTTTTGTCTAATAATTCTGACTTTTTCTGGCAATGATAAGAAAAAGTCTGAAGTGTTAGATAAAAAGTAACAAATATCATGTTTTATTTGGTGGCGGGGAAAAAAACTATTGCAATATGTATACTCAGATTTCTGAGAAAAACAAAGTCAGAATTGCGAGATCTAAACTTGCTATATCGAGAAAAAGTCAGAATTGTGTGATAAAGTCAGAAATACCTTTTCGTTTTTTATTCTTTGCGAGATGTAAACTCAGAATTTTTTTTTTTTAATTGCAAGATGCAAACAGAATTTTTTTATAAATTGCGAGATGCAAACTCAAAAATTCCAGAAAAGAAGTCAAAATTGCAAGACAAACTCACAATTACGTATTTTTGTGATTTGCAATTGCGAGATATAAACTCGGAATTGCAAGAATAAAAAAGTCAAAATTCTGAGACAAAACTTGGAATGACCTTTTTTGTAGAAACAAGCTTGCATATATATATTTTGTATTTGTCTTTTCCAGTGCAAATAGCTAAACATTATTAAATCAAGATATGTTTACTTGAGAAGCAAAACAGATATTAAGTCTTGGTTTCTGAAAACGTTTTCAAAATTGAGTTTATGCTTAAAACTAGAGAAAAAACTATTTTTTACGGGGTAAGAAAAATTTATTTGAAGGGAAAATAAGTTCTTTCTTTTACCACATGGACAGATATTTGTTCTTGTTTTAAGCATAAACTCATTTTTTAGAAAACAAAAATTAGGATTAAGTAATTTTGCAAATGTATCTTGATTAAAAAAAATGTTTTATACAGGACGAAACAAAGACAAAAAAATAAAATATTTTTGGCTATGTGCTTGCTTGGAGGTTTAAGGCTTGTTTCCTTTAAAATGCTAACAGTGTTGTTAACACATCCATCCACCAAACCCAAAAACTAACTACGGAGTAAGAACTAATTACTGGATCTACCAGATATCGCCAGTTTAGAGGAATCAAATCTTTACAAGACTTTTCTGAGGCACTTGGTGGCATAAATTGTATATCCACAAGCGTAATTGTGTATTCAACTTAGTTTTGTAGTTTGATCTCCAATTCCAATTTTCTTCTGTGTTGTTCTGTAATCGTGTACAATTACCTAAATGAGCTTTTCCCCCACTTTGGTTTATTATTGTGGAATTCACCTATAAACAGACTTTAATGTTGGGTAGTACATTTTAGGGTTCCCTACATCAGTGCATTGGGTTTAGGTATCATCCAACAGTTGACAACTTCAGCCCTCTTGGGTTTTTGACAGTCTAGCATGTGCTTCATAAATAGTTACCGAAACAACCGTAGACCTTGAGCCTCTCCTCTGGCTCCAGTCTGTTAAACCCATTTAGGAGCTTTATATTTAAGAGCGCACCTTCACTTCTTAAAACAAGCCATGAACTCCCACACGCAGCCAAACCACACTGGATTGCCTGATACTCACTGGTTTAGTCATCTATCAAAAGCTAATCTGGCATATAAAGTCTCCTGACCTCCACCGACGGGGTCACCAGTGGCGCAATACATCACGCGGCAATCAGCCAACGAGACATAAATAAAGCAATTTACGGCTGACTCACTGCCAGCCTGCCTATTACATCACCTACCTCCCATGATGCCTGTGCAAAACTTCTGGGAGTTGCATATTCTGGGAATGCACATCAAACGTATACTGTAACTGGGAAGTTGGAGCATTCTGGGAACGGACGTTGCATCACCAACGACTTCCAAGATTCCCAACGCCTTTAATGTGCATGAGCAGGGCTCCAGACTCATTCGTCCCACTGGTCGTTCTTTTGCGACTAACTTTCTCAGTTGGTTTTGTTTTTTTTTGCTACAACATGGGATTAATCAATGCATGCTGATGAACTTTTATCATAGTTTATAGTTATATGGAAACAAAAGTGGTTAACATTCAACCTGTTCTTTTTCATCAGTAGTATTATTTGTGATTTGAATTTTGTGAACGGGAGATCCTCTTTTGCCGTGTTATAAGCCGCGGGCTTCGGATGCTTTCGCTTTTTAACTTGCGATCTTGTTGTCACGTTTTACAAGAAAAGATAATTGTCTGTTTTGCTGACATCTATCACTTTTTAAGACTAAAACAAAAGATGGATTCGTTGTTATTCTTCATTAAAAAGCTCAACAATAATAAAACGGTAAGATACAATGACAAACTAGCTTACAAAATGTTTATTAACAAAAATGAATAAGATGAGGCATGGCATACACCACATGCTGTATTATATAGAGACTACTGAATTACAGAATGTTTAGGAAACACTGAGAAATCAAATAAAAATAATAATAAAAGAGAGCTAATGCAAATGAAAACAAAAAGAAAAGTAAAACTAAACTTGCTGTCGGTGACAGTGCTTGTATGTCCCCCCCCTCACAAGAATACTAACATGTTCACCTTTGGTTTAAGAAGCGGTCTTTTACTTTACTTTAGCATGAAAACCATCCATCGTTTCCGTAATATTCGCATCATTTTTGCTGCGTGCAGCTTCATGCTCGTGCTGATGCGGCGAGTATAAACCATGCTCTACACTCAAAGCGCTGCACAGTTCAAACGACTAGCGCAGTTTCGTTATGCTTTTAGTTTCGTTTGCAGTTGACTGTGTCACATATGCAACAGAAATGGCAGTGCTAATGAGTTAAACAACGCGGTGGTCGCGCCAGTGCGACCGCACACAAAATGTAGTCGCACAGGCAGACTAAACCATTTGGTCGCACTCTGGAGACCTGATGAGGTGCAATACACAGCTCTGGAAATTGGTGCAGCTCAAGAGCCTGAAAAACTGCAGGAGATTTTACAAGAAAATTGAACAGCAGGTTGACACACAAAGAGAAAGCGGAGCTCAAAGGAATGCCTCCTGGTGGAAACTGCAGAATTAGGGTGCTTTCTGTATGAAACTTGTGTTTCTGATCCATCTTTGATCATTTTAGTTGTTTTGAAAGTCCCTTCAAAGGCCATCCGCTTGATAGCAAGCGTGCAAATCTTTCTGATTGACGATAGCTGGGCGTCCAAGGTCTACAAAATATTTGGTTTCAAACGAACGTGCGGCCTTGAGCTAGGCGTCCTGACAATTAAAATACAGGGCATATCAATTTATTTACTGAAATATGCAACGGTGCATGAAATGAGGTGGTTAAATGGAAATAATTCAAGAACACGAGCCTGAAAGAAAGCTAAATGAGTGAATTCATAAAGCTTGCCGGGTCTAATCGGACATTATGCAAAGCCAAATTGCTTCAGTTCGACATATTTTCTGCTGATGTGGAGATGAATGGAGTAAGGACAAAATAGTATTGCTTTGAGGTTAAGACATATGATAAAGTCTTATGAGAAATTCATCAAAATGAAGTGAGTTTATGAGTAAAACAAGAACAAGTATCTGCCAATGGGCTCAGAAAAACAACTTAAAAACAGGATTTTTTTTGCCGATCAGCAGATATTTTGTTCTCGTTTTAAGCCCAAACTCACTCAATTTTGTTCAATTTGTCAGAAAACGAGACTTCATATCCTCACTTTGCATCTCAAGTAAATATATCTTGATTTAAAGATGTGTAGATATTTGTACTGGAACACTGAATGCCAAGACATCATGAATTTGAGATTTGAAGCTCTAATTTAAGACCTTAATTTGTGGAAAGGAAAATAAATATAATATATATATAAATAAAAAAATTATTTATTTTTTTTACTTTTATTTTTTATTATATTGGCTATTTCCTGTGTGGGTTTGTCAAATTGATTATTTATTAGTTTTTATCAAGTTTTAGTTTATTTAATTATAGTACTTCAACTTTGGCTGAAATAAATGTTTAGTTTAACTTTGTTATAAAATAAAACTTCATAAAAACTATACAGACATAAAAATCAATAAAAATGACAAAAACATAAAATCACTAAAAATAACCAAAATTAATTTTAAATAAAATTAAAATGAAAACAAATACCATAAAATATAATACTAAAATAACACTGGTGCAAACGATTATGAAATGTTCATTTTTTGGGTGAACTATCCTATTGTGAATTATTGTTTCAAATAATATACACATATATAGTTATTTTATGATTTGCATGACCATTATTTTTTGCAAAGGGACATTTTTTAAGCTTGTTATCACACAACAACAGCACCTTCAGATCTTTATTTTGCATCTCAATTAAATGTATTTTGATTTGAGGATGTTTAGGCATTTGTATTGTCACATTCACTGCCATGACTTAAGAGTTTCTGCTCTGATTTAAGGCCTTCATTTGTGGAAAGCCACCTTGTTCCTGACTAGAAGACACTACTGAGATCTCACTTGTATTTTTTTCTTCTTGTGGGCATATATTTACAGAAACGCTAGTTACACACTGGTGTCTTCTGAACTTCGTGACACTAATGTGTTTTGAAGGATGACGTGTCACTTAATTGCACACCGCTTTATATCTGCATGACTTTATGAGTCACGGAGAGCTCACTAACACGTTTGGCTCCCCACCGCCGCTCTGAATTCACCTGAAAAGACCCGGTGTTCGTGTCAAGGTCCTAAATAAGCACGTCTAAAAGCCGTTGCATAAGCAGCAAGCAGAAAGTAGGTCAAGATAACCTCATCTGACTGAGACACAGGGCTCTCTTATGGGCTGCTGCTCGTGATTGTGCAGGTCTGGGTCACAGAGACTCGAGGCCGAGGCACATTTGTGTAACCTAAACTGAACCTTCGGCTCCGTCTCCGTGTCTCTCTCCTGCCTTTCATCCGGATGTGGAGTGTGTCAGACTGAGTCACAGAGAGACGGGAGCCAAACGCTCTCAGACGTGAGAAATGAGGGGAGAGAGAGAAAACGAGAAACCTTTTTCTAAATATCCGATATTGGAAATATGTTGGCAGATCTTCCTCGAATCTGATTGGTCAGACAGGATTCTGATGCTTGTTGCCATCCATTGTGCTGATTTGACTGCAGAGGCTTGACACGGGGTTCAATTAAACAGAAATGAAAAGAAATTAAAATTTCATCATTATCATTATGATTGTAGTTTTTGTTAATTTTTTGATTCTTAGTAAAAGTTGTAGAAATTTTGCTCATTTTTAAACGTACATAGTTTATAGTTTATATAGTTTTTCTTTTTAATTAAAGTTGTTGTTATAGTTTATTTCATTTTAGTGCTTCAAATGAAACTAAACTATAATGAGTTGCCTCAGCAATTAGCTGAAATATAATAAAGTTTCAGCTTTTAGATTTAACTTTAGTCTAATTTTAACTATAGACATAAAAAACAGAAAATACTTGTTAATAAATTGCATTAAAAATATAAAAACTAAATTATAAAATTATATATGATAATGTATATATATTTTGTATTCAGTATATATTGTATTTAATCTAATTGTATTACGATAACTATTATTTTCTATAATTAGTTGTATTCTTTATTTTATGATCGTTTTCTAGTTATTTTATTTATTTTAATTTTTTTTTTAAATGTTTTCTTCCGAAATGATGACGAAATTTTCATGTCAAATAAACTAAAACATAAAAACTAATAAAGAAATAAAATCTAAAATAGAATTATATATATATATATAAATAAATAAAAATTACATTCAAAACATAAAACTAGAATATAATACTATAGTATATAATGACACAAATATAATTTAAAAAATAATATATCAATATAACAGACGCTAAAATAACACTGGTGCAAATTATGACAAAATATTAATTTCCTCTGTTTATTTTATTTTAGTTCAGTTAATGTTTATTTTATTCCTAGCTTTATTTTTTTCTATTTTAGTTTTAGTTATCGAATTATAACTCTGATTTTCACACCCTCGTGTTATTATTTTTTTTCTTTTAAGATTTTTTTAAGCTTATTTCCAATCAAAAACAGTTTATAGTGACCCAACTATTTATCAAAGCTCTAAAAAGGACCAAAACACCAAAAAAAGGAACAAACCCAAATTTAATTGTTCATTAACTTATAATCCACCCATCTGCTTACAATCAACGGCATATAATGTGAAGATTCTTCTATTAGCACATGACAGAAAGATGCGTCATTTTGAGGAGAAAAAAAAAGGTGTAAGGTTTGAAAAGGTTATAAAAGACAACAAAAGGCATTACTTTGAAACAAGGCCTACGTGATTCAACAGAATTATATTTAGTAGCTTTATGTAAGATTTCCCTTAAAGGACACTGGTTATGAAATACTAATAAGCAACATGGGTATAGTTAAGATCTCACTCAGTTAAGTAATATGCACTATTAAAAGTTATGTTGAGCTAGATACATGTGCATATAATGAATGTGGAGACATGCTTTCAGGTCTCTGGACTGCTGAGGGAATCTGAAACGCAGTGTTTTCTCTCTCTGTGTGTCTACACAAAATACGTGCTTTGTGTCTTAAACGAACAAGTGCTTATCTGGAGAGGTTCCTGTTGCCCTTCGGCCTCTTTTTAGCTCGTCTCACACATTACCTGCTTCTCTCTCATACAAACACATCCTTGAAATGCTTGACTAAATAAATAAACACAAATGAATGCATAAAAAAGCTGTGTCTATTGCAGTATTAAACAACAAGAAGTTTTACCATCCACTACTTTGATATATTTCCTTCACTAATGTCAATTTTACATGTGCTTTAGTCCTTACATTCTTCACATTATATGAGCAAAACAATACAACTGGACGATTTAGTAGTTGATTGCTGTACTATAGTAGTGCAGCTGTTTACCATACAAAAAAAGTTCATCTTTAAAATCATATATAATACCTAAAATAATATTCTGATGTGTTTGAAATGATTGGTTCATCCTTGCTGCAAGTGATTCTGTATCTGCTAATATTTGATCTTCTTGTTTTTATCATAACTATACAAAATTATACACTACCAGTCAAAAGTTTGGAATAATTACTTTTTTTTTAATGAAAGAAGTCTTTTCTGCTCACCAAGAATGCATTTATTTGATTAAAAATGCAGTAAAAATTGTGAAATATTAGTAGAATGTAAAACAGCTGTTTCTATGTGAATCTATATTAAACTGTAATTTATTCCTGTGATGCGCAGCTGTATTTTCAGCATCATTACTCCAGTCTTCATTGTCACATGATCTTCAGAAATCAGTGTAATATGCTGATCTTGGCTATTTTATTTTAAATTGTAATAATATTTCACAATGGCCTTGTTTTACTGCATTTTTTATCAAATAAATCAGCTTTAGGGAGTATAAATTGCTTCTGTCAAAAACATAAAAATTGTAACTATTCAACATGTTTAGATGTATTTAACTGCTCGTAAAGACCACTGCTTTTCTCCATCAGAAGAACAGACATGAGACTCACGAATGTCTGTGTTCCTGTAGTCTGGAGGATTTTGACTCCATCTTGTGTCACTAAAGAGCATCGCTGCGTCTAAAAATTAATAAAAGATCCATTAGTATTTGTAAAATGTGCAACCAAATACTACATTTACTTCCCATCGCTGTTCCCTGGAAACTGGAGGTATTTGTGAATCAGAAATAAATAAATGGTGAAGTATCGACATATCTAAATTATATAATAATATGTGACCCAGGAGCACAAAAACAGTCTTAAGAGTCCATTTTTTAAATTGAGATGTATGCATCATCCGAAAGCTGAATACATAAGCTTAGATGTATGGTTTGTTAGGACAATATTTGGCTGAGATGCAACTATTTGAAAATCTGGAATCTGAGGGTGCAAAACAATCTAAATATTGAGAAAATCATCTTTAAAGTTGTTCAAATGAAGTTCTTAGCAATGCATATCACTAATCAAACATTAAGTTTTGATATATTTACGGTAGGACATTTACAGAATATCTTCAAGGAACATGATCTTTACTTAATATCCTAATGATTTTTGGCATAAAAGAAAAATGTATAATTTTGACCCATACAATGTATTGTTGGCTATTGCTACAAATATACCCCAGCGACTTGGTTTTGTGCTGCAGGCTCACATAAATTAAATAAATTATATTAAAATAAACTGAATATATTAACCCTTTTATGTTATTCGGTATTAAAAATCGCGTATAAATCTTTCATTATTACCAGCACATCTGATTAAATCTTTTAGTCATCTTCTTTATTTTGAATTAGCGCAAGCTTTGCCTTTATTTCTATTCGGATCTGATTAATCATGGCTTCACCGATCTGAACTCATGCACCTCAGTCTTTCAGTGAAAAAGCAGTACTTGTAGATCATTTTGGCAACAATCTAACATCATAAAGAAACACCTAACATCATGTTTTGTAATGAAAAGCTGCTTTCTAGTATCTCGTCATAAATGAGATTAAAAAGAAACACCTAACATCATGTTTTGTAATGAAAAGCTGCTTTCTAGTATCTCCTTTGAGCTACAAGACTATGCGTCCGTGTAATAATGGTTTGTGAAGTTTAATTGTTACGCGTCAAACATATATTGAGTTTAATCCAATTATCCACACGTTTATTAACGAGACCCACTCAGCAGGATCCGTTCGTTTAGCCTTGATGTAATTACTATTGATTGAATGTGCGTGTGATGAATGGTCAGCCGTCAGAGCAGCACAGCAGACGTATGTTTGAGCTCTGAACTGTATTCATCGAAATCTGTTCCTTACAGTCATCTAGACTGATGCATTGCTTGCGTCTCTGAAGATGGATGTCTCAGTCTTGGACGCATGTTCTTCCTCTGGGGTTTGTCGGTGGGATGAGGACGGATTTGCTGGTTCTTCCAGTCCAAGGCCTTTTTTTTTTGTCCTTTTTTCCATGTTTCTAGAGGTTGTGTATTCCCCAGTGAAGCACTCCTCTGGCTTTTCCCCTTTCAGTCTGATGTTATGCATTTCGTATGAGTAGAGAACACCTTTTCTCTTTTTTTACCTGACAGTGTTGTTGAACCTTCATTCAAAGCCTAAAAACTGTACATTAAATTAAAACGACAAACTGGTAAATGTACAGTCGACGATGTCAGAAGACAATTGCTGAGCTTAAATGATTTGTAGCTGCACTAAAACTCCTGAAAAGAATTTCCATCCGCAATGCATTCTAACTCAATCCCAAAAAATACGTGAAAATAAAAAATAATAATAATCAGATGTGTTGATGAAAGGTTGAGAAGAGACTGTAGTAATGAAGGGCACTATACACTAGTGATGGGCGCTTTCGAAGCACTGCTGGGTTTTTACCAGATCTCAGATCAGTTTCATCAATTTGTAGACATTTTTAATGAGACATTTGTGTAATTAAAAGGATGAGTGGTTAATAGTCTCTTACTGGCCTCTATATACAAGAATGATGCTGAAAATACAGCTGCGCATCACAGGAATAAATTACATTTGAACTAGTGCTGTCAAACGATTAATCGCATCCAAAATAAAAGTTTTTGTTTGCATAATATATGTGTGTGTGCTGTGTATATTTATTATGTATATATAAATACACACACATACAGTATATATTTTGAAAATATTTACGTCTATATTTATATTCACATAATCTATATTTAACATACAAAAAAAAAAAAATCTGAAATATATACATGCATGTGTGTGTATTTATATATACACATAATAAATAAACATAGTACATATACATATATTATGTAAACAAAAACTTTTATTAATTGCGATTAATCGTTTGACAGCACTAATTTTAACAGATATTCACATAGAAAACAGCTATTTCACACATTTTACTGCATTTTTTGATCAATCAAATAAATGCAGCCTTTGTGAGCAGAAGAAACTTTTTTCAAATGCATAAAAAAAATCATAATCTTTATATACCATTATATACCATAATAGGAACATGGTATTTTTAAGCAAGTACCTTAATAGTGCGTTAATTAAACAAGACACCTGAGTGATCCAACGTTTGTGAACTGAACACCTCATACAGCTTGATGAAATATTTACCTTGTTTAAGTCATGTGACCATTTAAGCAACATTAATGTGTTATTATTGAAAACGTCAGGCGGACTTTAACGTTAAGTGAATATTTTAGGTCAAGGAAGTTTGGCTGACAGAAATGTTTGTGAATCTCTGGGTCTCTTTTCTTCCGATGTTAACTGTAGGTAAACATCACCCTTATCGTATGTTATTACTCTCACTTTAGTGACTTTTATAAGTCATTAAGATCGTGTACAATCGGTCTCACCGTCATGTGCGCCAAAAAACTGAGGTAATCGCTCGACGCGCATTCAATCCTTCAAATATTCGATTAAGCGTGGTTTCGTTACACTTGGACAGAAAGAAAACGACTTAAAGTTCGCCTATAACTGCGAATGTAAACGTACGTACCGATAATAATAATAATAACCGATAATGTCTTGAAATTACCTCAGAAAAGCGCGCCATTTCTGTCCAAATCGCGCGCTGCCAGAGGGCGCACCATGATTGGACAAGCGCTGGCACCTGATGGCGTTTCCACGCAAGGTTGACGTTGAAATATGAATAATGTAAAGTAGAAAATAAATAAATAAAGACGTTTTGTGTCAGCAAATTAAATTTTTTTAGGTGAAAAAAAAAAAAAAAGTATTTTAAACTGTCAACATGTTTCACATTTAATTGAGAGAGAGGTCCCATCTCTTAAAGGAACAGTTCCCTCAAAAATAAAATAAATGAATAAAACATACGACCTACTTTCTTCCGCGGAACACAAAGGAGATGTGGTTTGCCATTCTCTTTAACTGCATCTTTTTTTTTTTTCAAAACAATGAAAGTGAATGGGACTGAGATCATAAGTCCCTTATATTGTTCCTAACATCTCAATTAGTTTCCCGCATAAGAAAGTACATTTTGAGGGTTTTAAGAAACACAAATCTAAGTTACTGATGACCAAAAGTTCATTTTTTGGTGAACTATGCCTTTAAGTATGATCGCTGGAAACCACAAGGTGGCGTGAAAGGGCAGCAAAACCAATTTAATATGAATATAGTTGAAACTTAATGGGTCACTATTTAAAGGCAATATCGTGAACATTTCAACCAGTCATTTGGATTTGACAGCAGTGTTATTTTAATATCTTTGTGATAATATTATAGCTTTTATTAACATTTTGAATATGTTGTTTTAATTTTAATGTTTTAGTAATTTTGTTATATTACACTTCTTGGAGTAGAAAATAGTGGAAAATAATTAACCCCCAAAATTAAAATAATTTTTATTCTGATCAACAAAAGCCAGTGTTAGGAGACTATTATTATTATTTGTATTGTTGAAATTTTCCCATTCCGTTCTTGAGTATTTCATGAGAATTACCACTGAAAGTACAGTTAAATAAAAAGTAATCAAATGTCCACCACTCATTTTCAGTCCCAATTATGAGGAGCTTCTATAAAATGTCATTATAAATGATGCATATTGGATTTAGCACTCAAACACTCGAGTAAATGAAAATCTAAAGCATCCAATCAAACTTTAAAGATTTCAGTGAATGAGAAAAGCCTTTTTTAGTGCTAAAATGTCAGTCACAATCACGCTTCAACACGGAATACAATCAACACGTTCTTGTAAGATGAAAATATAAAACACGTTTTCTTTATTTCCTGTATATAGACATATACCACTTGAGATTTGGAGAAAAGCACATATGAAGGCAATTTTATGATGGATCTCATCAGACAGCTGAATGCAGAGACAGAAAAGTTCTCAATTACAAATAGTAAAAAAAGAAAAACATTAGAAATTAAATCCTAAACGTTTCTAACGCAGTTACAGAAGTCTGTCAAGTGGCTAATAACGGTTTTCATCTGTACACGAGAAAATTTGTACAAAATAAGAGATCTACCATTCAATAATAGATGGATCATAACAGTACATAATATGTACAATATCAGATGAAGCTGTTTAGAAGGGGGACGCATACTAAAGGACACTTTGCAGTTGTATTTTCTTTCATGAAACGAAACGGAAAGTGAAATTCACCACAATGAAAGCTTCCAGCTGGAAAAAGAACGCAAGTTATGCTATTGATACCGGCGAGAAAAATCATCTTTCATAGACTATGTTTTTCGATTTTCGCACAACAGCCGAAAGAGGAAGGAGTTTAAATTAAAAACCCAAGAGAAAGGTCGGGAGAGAGAAAAATAACGCATATTAATCTATTGAAATTTGCACATTCAAATCGGACAGACGAGCTTATACGGGCCGAGAATAAAAACCGGACGACTGCAGAGAGAGAACTGCACCGTAGCTCCGACCAGACCAAACCCAATGGGAGTTCAAACAATGGTTCAGAGGGATTCGTCCTAAACCAAACCCAAGAAAACACACAAGTCAGAGAAAGTCGTTCGTTTATCAGGAGAATTTCTCTTTTGTCAGGCTTCTCCGGGTCCCGTTCTGACTGCATTTCTTGCGAGCGAAACCAGCAAATTTCAGACGAAAAATACTTTTTTCCTCGATCTAAAAAGGCACTCTATGCAAATAAAGGCTTGGTCGAAAAACTGGGTAAACAAACCGTTCGGTATTGCCTGTTACATAGCTTTAACGCTCATCTAAAAACTAATTAACCACCGTAAGGCCGCTCACCATTGTTTGAACAACCAAAATCTCCCTGGACCAACTTATTGCCAAGTATCTGGACAAAAACGGAAGGGTATTTTGCAAGCGTGACGTGAAATACACACCGAGCCCGTTTCATTTCAGACACAAGAACCACAGAAGAGAGCGAAATCTGAACGCGGCTCGCTGCTCTCAGCCTCCGAACAACCTGAGAATCGTTCGCTCGCCCGAATACAAGTGCGGTTCAGCTTAAAGCGTTAGTTCACCCAAAAATGAAAATTCTGTCATTGATTACTCACCCTCATGTCGTTCCAAACACGTAAGACCTTCGTTCATCTGCGGAGCACAAATGAAGATATTTCTGATGAAATCCGAGAGCTCTCTGATCCTGCATTGAGAGCAATGCAACTGAAATGTTGCCAGTCACAGAAACGTAGTAAGGACATCGGTAAAACAGTCCATCAGTGGTTCAACGTCAATTTTGCGAAGCTACGAGAAGACTTTTTGTGCGCAAAGAAAACAAAAATAACGACTTTACTCAACAATTCTCCTCCAAATCACGTATTCTGCCATTACGGAGAGTACCACGACACATTCAGAACGTAATCAGCGTTGTTTACGTTTAGCATGCGCGCGTTTCTTCCTGAATGTAAACAGTGCTGATTACATTGATTACATTCTGGGGAAAGCGCGAACATGCGTTTTGGTACTCTCCGTAATGGCAGAATACGTGATTTGGAGGAGAAGAATTGTTGAATAAAGTCGTTATTTTTGTTTTCTTTGCGCACAAAAGGTATTCTCGTAGCTTTGTAAAATTATGGTTGAATCACTGATGTTTTACTGATTTCCTTACTACGTTTCAGGGCCTGGGAACATTTCAGTTGCACTGCTGTCTATGCAGGGTTAGAGAGCTCTCGGATTTCATCAAAAATATCTTAATTTGTTTTCTGAAGATGAACGAAGAGTTGCAAAGGGGTGGAAAATTTACGGTAAATTTCCGGAAACGTCCCAAAAATCCCTGGAAGATTCCAAAAAAATCCTGTAAAGTTTCCAAAATTTCTGGAACGTTTCTGAAATTTACTGGAAATTTTCCACCTTTTTGCAACCCTAGTTTGGAACTAGGGCTGCACGAAAAATCGCATGCGATTGTCATGCGCATCTCGTCAGTAAAGCCGGTTCTGTGATTAGGAGTAAATCTCCAGCTTGTGCTTTCAGATGGAGCGGCATTTACTACACAGAGCCGTAGTTCACTGACAAGCTACGCAATATCATGTTCATAATTGAAGGCGATTCATCTGCGATTATGAACGTGATACTGCATAGCTTGTCAGTACGAGGCTTTACTGACGAGATGCGCATGACAATCACATGCGATTAATCGTGCAGCCCTATTTGGAACGACATGAGGGTGAGTAATTAATGACAGAATTTTCATTTTGGAGTGAACTATCCCTTTAACAGAGAGAAACGGACAAACGAAAGCGGAGAAGAGGATGAGTCTGGACTGGAATAGCGTGGAACGAGGGGGTCTGGATGGGTTCCGGCGCGGTCGGTTCTGGACAGAATGGGTTTGTGTGTTTGTGGGTCACACCGGGGCCATCCTCCGCCGCTGGTCATCTGTGCTGAAGGCGCCGGCTGAGACTGGTCTGGTCTGGACTGGGTTTCGGGCGTCTGTGGTCCTCTAGTGGCCATCCTGGGCACCGATCATGTCCTCGGCGCGCCGGTGCGTCTCCAGGGCCTTCGTGGTGGAGGTATCCTGAGGCAGCTCGGACTTGCGTCGCATCAGGGGACGTTCTCTACGCTGGTCTCTGTGGAGCTGCGCGGAGAAACAAAATAAAATAGCATGAAATGACATTTGCACAGAATATCTTTCATTGGGAAACTTAAAGGTGACGTATCATGAAAATCTGACTTTTCCAGGTTTTAAGTGCTATAATCAGGTCCCTGGTGCATCTACCAACCAAGCAAACGTGAAAAAGATTAACCCAGTAACTTTGTTTTGGTAAGCCTTTTTCTGCAAGTGTTTGAAAAAAATGAGCGCGTCTGATTTCGCTTCCTTGGTGACGTGGCAAAGGGATCTCATTATAATATTACTGCCCCTTAATCTGTAAGTTTCCTCCCACGGTGCCGTCATTTTGATTTCGCAAACGACAGCGGTGTACCAGCTCTAATGCCATGATGAAAGTTTGAGCAAAGCATGCTAACTGTTCTGTGTTTGGCTGCACAGACGAGCACAGAACACTGTTTAGAGTCCCAGCCTCAGAGGAGCCAACAGAGCAGTGCATTTATTGATTTATTTACTGTATATTGCTGCTGATACACAGATTAAAATAAACATGCGATTTATTTCCCAGCTGTTTACCTTCACAGACATAACCAGCTGTTTTTGTAACTCGTGTGTGTTTTTAACGTAAACTTGTGTGTGAATGAGAACTTACTTTAGTACTCACATGCTGTCTGGTCCGACTGTTTTTGTAACTCGTGTGTTTTTAACATAAACTTGTGTGTGAATGAGAACTTAGTTTAGTACTCACATGCTGTGACAGCAGCTTTCTGTCCGTGTGCACTCAGGAAACCGTATATAAGAAGTTTAAACTAATATGGTTTAAATATGGTAAAATTAAAAAACTTAAAATTACGGTAAAACATTAAATATGGTAAAAACTTAAAATTACGGTTGAACCACTGATGTCACATGGATTATTTTAACGATGTCCTTGCTACGTTTCTTGACCTGGGAACGCTGAAGTTGCATTGCTGTCTATGGAGGGTCAGAGAGCTCTCAGTTTTTATCAAAAATATCTTAATTCGTGTTCCGAAGATGAACGGAGGTCTTACGGGTTTGGAACGACATGAGGGTGAGTAATTAATAACAGAATTTAGATTTTTGGGTGAACTAATCCTTTAACTGTGATATTATTAGGGCTGCCCTCGACTAAAGATTTTTCTGGTCGACTATAGTGCTGCAACGATAAATCGATGCAGAATCGATTCGTGGATGGATTCTGAGATCTTCCGAATGCATCGCGATTCTCTCTGGAATCGATTCTGAGCTTAGATTTTAACAGAAGCTGGCGCTCTACTCTAGTTTTTATCAGCACACTCAAATGCTCATTTCACCTCGGCTCAGAATGCTTTTATGACGCCAGATTAATGTAAACAGCCCACTGTGAACACCCTTGTAAAAATTATTTTCCCAGCCCTAGTCGACTAGTAGTCCTTTATTTTAAGCATTAGTCGACTAATCACACATTTATTAATAAACCATTTAAATCATAATTAAATTATATAATAATAATTATTAAAACAAATTGATAAAAAAATAACATAATAATTAGCCTTTAATTGTCTACAAAGCCTAATAAGCACTCAAGCACGTGCATAAAGCTTGCCACAGCACTGCAGAAGAAATGATTATGAAAATGTCAGGGATAGCAGTAAGGAGGCTGCATTAACATTTTAATAATTTATTGATACACTAGTGCTTTCTTTGTTTTCGTCTTAAGAGATGAATTCGGGCGTTAAATCTTAATAATGAGCCTTTAACTGCCTACATAATAAGCGCTCCAGCGCATGCATAAAGCTTGCCACAGCACACCAGCAAAAGTAATGATTATGAATATGTCAGGGTAAAACTGTAAGGAGGCTGCATTAACATTTTAATGATTCATTGATAAACCAGTGCTGTCTTTGTTTTCATCTTAAGAGATGAAGTCGGCGACACTGACTCATCATCTCCACAGGATGCGCCTGTGTGCATGTTTCATACGGATTACATGATCTGAGAACATTTGTTTTCCATTTGAATTGGTTCATTTGAAAGTAGACATTTCGCTCTCTATAGATATGTTTTCATGTCTGTAAGGCAAGTATACACAGAGTTTTGCGCTCAACTTCACAAAGACCGAGACAGCAGAAAGCGCATCCTGTTTGCTTTCATTATTTTACAAAAGCGCAATGTGTTGTTGCTATTGTGAGTGCACACAAATAAACGTAGAGTCTTTACAGATTTGAAAGGTGTATTACTCTTATTATTATTATTACGGATCTTTCGCGATGGCGCCGACGCTGATGGCTGCCTCCGTGGCGTGCTCCGCAGTTGTTTTTATCAACCGTCTATTGTTATATACCTGTACATACAATTGTCGATTTGTATATTTTTATTCCTTATTTACTTGTTCTATTTTTTATTTATTTTTATTTTTTATTATCTGTGTTTTTTTGTTCTGTCACTGTCATTCTGTTACACTGTGGAAGCTTCTGTCACGAAAACAAATTCCTCGTATGTGTAAACATACCTGGCAATAAAGCTCATTCTGATTCTGATTCCTGTTCAGCTTCCACACTCCACACAGACACTTAAACAGTGCATATTTCTCTAGGTTAACATTAGATTGAACGGACATGCAAAGTTGCTACTACTAACATATTTCAGACGATAAGCCATATTTGAGGTTGATGAATGATAGGCGAGCGTTTGGATGTCCTAATAAAATTTAAATTTTGGTCGACCAAGCATCTTCTCGTCGACTAACAGTTAGTCGACTATTAGGGGGCAAAATTATATTTTGACTATTCGTTCTGCCTTGTTTACATTTACCTTTCAGAGAAAAAGGTTATGGAAACTTACTTCGGGATGCATGATATTATCAGAACGTCATCGGAATCGGCTGATAAAGGCTTAAAATATAAACATCGGACAATATGAAAAATTATGCTGTTATGCCTTGCCGATAAGACCTACTTGTAATAAAATTAAAAGTAAAATAAATAACATTAAGATACTTGCATTTCTGTATAAATAAAGCCATAACTCATGTCATAAAACCATGCGCGTGTTTTAATTGAAAGGTCAGAAGCTATAGCTTACATTAATGAAAATAATCACAAACATGACGGTTGTAAATTAAATAGTTTTATATATAGATTTATTCTTCAATGTGTAATATATTTTTTTCAAGCGCATTATGAAAACTTAAATACAAGGAGCTCTAAAATATATTTAGAATTTTTACAGCTCTTTTGCTTTGGACTATCTACAAATGTTAAATCTACAAATAAAATGTTAAGGTTGCAACTGCACCTGTCCAAAAAAAAAAAAAACAAGCTGTGTATTTATGCATTTACTGAATGAGCACTGTGCTACGTCTGAACTGATTGCACTGTATTTTATGTATAATCATTTTTTATTTTTAATAGTTTTAAATTCATTTTAAATCACTTTTTAAATCATTTTAAAAGTATTTAAATTCCTTGTTTTATTGTTGTGATTATTTTTTTATGATTATTTTACTTCTTTTTATGTAAAGCACTTTTGAATTACCAAAAGATTTTGCTCAAAGCTAACCAAAATTAAAAATAATTTGTTTATAATCTCTATACAGGAGAGACTTGGTGTTGTTTAAAAAAAAAAAAAAAAAGAAGGAAATATAGGCCTATATTGGCATTGGCAATTGGCCAAAATTAATTGAAAAATATCGGCAAAAATCCAAAATTGTGCATTCCTAAACATATTTCAACATTAAATTGGAATATGAAATTCTATACACAAAATACTAGAAATAATAGCATGAATTGCATTTAATGATGAAGCCAAACAATGAATTTAATTCTTTGTAATTATGCAAGGATTCTGGGGTCAGAAAGATGTTTTTTGTAAGAAATTAATACTTTTATTCATCAAGGACACATTAAATTGATCAAAAGTGTCAGTAAAGACATTCTTTCTGTCTTTTTCAAATTTCTATTTCAAATAAATGCTGTTCTTTTGAAAATTTTTTCATCTGTGAATCCTGAAAAATAAAACGTATCACGGTTTCCACAGAAATATTGTGCAGCACAACTGTTTTCAACATTGATGATAATCAGAAATGTTTCTTGAGCAGCAAATCAGCATATTAGAATGATTTCTGAAGATCATGTGACACTGAAGACTGGAGTAATGATGCTGAAAATACAGCTGCGCATCACAGAAATACATTACAGTTTAACAGATATTCACATAGAAAACAGCTGTTTTACATTCTAATAAGTATTTTTGAGCAAATAAATGCAGAAGAGACTTATGTCAAAAACACTTAAAATTACAGTTTAACAGATAGTCTCATAGAAAAAACAGCTATAATAATATTTCACAATTGAATAATACATTTTACTGTATTTTTGATCAAATAAATGCAGCCTTGGTGAGCAGAAGAGACTAATATAAAATAAAAAAAAATAAAAAAATCACACTGACCCCAAACCTTTCTTTAAATGGTAAAACACCTTCTACCTGAGTGGCTTCTTCTTCTACGGTCTTCTTTAGCATCATGACATCTTCAATGATCGGCCCATCTGTCTCCATGTCCATCGGACTGCTGAGGCTGCTGGAGTCGATGTACATCAGAAACTAAAGCAGAAAAAGTCATTATCATAACCTCTGAAATACTACTGAATACATGCAACCATTTTAAATAAAGACAAATGCACATTAGTTTCCAATAACAATAGCAGTTAAGCATGTCAATTGCCAAAAAAAGAAATTTAGACTTGTTTGTAAAATAAAAATGTAAATAGAAATGCACAACCATTGTAAGTGTATTACCATTAAAGGGTTAGCTGACCTCATACGTCCGTTTACAACAGTGAGCGCAAGCTAGATTAAAGTGATTATTATGTTAGCATTGTTTATAAACTGATGGATGAGACAAAATGATTGACTGAGCTTCTACTGAACCTGGAATATATTCATCTAAATACATGACAGAAATGCTGTGCTATTTGCAGCTCTGAGTTCTGCCCACACGAGTAATACAGAGCCGTTTACCTGTGGGTTTGACTTGGCGAGATTCTCGATCTTTATCCACGCCTCCTCGCGCTCTTTCCACTTGGCCTTTTCTCTAATGTTCAGAGAGAAAGGAAGAGTTTAGCCAGACGAGCGTGACTCAAAGTCTGAGTGAGTGTGGGAAAGCGCTTCCTACTTGTTTTTCTCGGCTCTGAACTGCTGTGTGCAGTCGTCAAAGAGCTTCTGATTCATCTCCATGAAGAGCTTCAGAGCGTTATAGATCAGCCCATGGATCGTCCTGACGACAGGAAGAGGAAGTGACAACATCAAACAACTCTTCATCTAACAGACTGAACATCTGAACAGTGTAGATCAGTCAGTAGAAAAGTAAAATCATGTACTTATGATATCATAATTTTATTCTTTATAACAACATGCACAATATCAACTATTATAACACACAGGCAGCCAGCGTAAGGAATGTAACAGCAGAGTGATATGATTTCAATTTCATTAGATTTTATATATATATATACATACAGAAAACTGATTATGTACTGTCTTGATATTGTGCATGTTACTATAAACTACACAAATATATATATATATATATTTAGTTTTATATACACACAATTAGTGCTGGGCGGTATGACCATTTATGAAATGTATATCACGGTATTTTTCAAAATTATACCGGTTTCACGGTACATGACGGTATTTTTTTTT